>NW_026782578.1:32500-148677 GCF_031769215.1 Ylistrum balloti
CCTTTTTTGGTAGATCTGGTGTATTTTCATGGTATTTTATCAGTTTTAATACATCTTTAAAAAGAGCAAAATAGGACCTCCCTATAATGTTGGCTTTTACTGCATTTTATCCATGTAAAGTCTCGTATATTTCATCAAAGTGATTGTGATATTAAACTGCTTGCTATATCTGTAATTATTTCAGGGTGCTGGATTAAACAAAACCTACAAAGCACAGAAGGATAGAATGGATTCACACAAGTTAACACACTGGCAGAAAGTAGAGTTGGGCCTCGAGTCTGAACATGTATGTACTTCAACAGAAAAATTATACAGAAAAATCGTAATGATAGGTTAATATGTACCTTTCTGTATGAACCCCCTCTCCCACCACTGCTCCTGTTTGCCTGATAGTGAGGCATGATGTATGCAAATATTAAAGGTTTTCTGAAATGTTCCAGCAATCAATATCTAAACTTGGCTCAAGTGCTACAACCCGATTCTGTAGGACCCTGTCTACTGTAGGACCCTATGTCTACTGTAGGACTCTGTATACTGTAGGACCCTATGTCTACTGCAGGACCCTATGTCCACTGTAGGACCGTATGTCTACTGTAGGACCCTATGTCTACTGTAGGACCCTGTCTACTGTAGGACCCTATGTCTACTGTAGGACCCTATGTCTACTGTGGGACACTGTCTACTGTGGGACCCTATGTCTACTGTAGGACCCTATGTCTACTGTAGCCCTTTGTTCTTACTATATCAGTACATCTTTAAGAAAAGGATTTTTACAGGCTGCTGTCTGCTGCCTTATTTCTTTTGAATACTTTTCCTTCAGTATAAACATTGAGAATTCTATCAATGTGGTAATCTTTCTTCATCACAACAATATCACTTATTTGTTTTCCATTTTCAGCCTGGAGAAGAAAAGAGGAATTTTGTTACAAACACGAATACCTTCTGGCCCCAAGGCATTGTACCTTATGAAATTAGCACCAGTTTCTGTGAGTTTGAAATGTTAAATTTTCAGACTTTCTACACAAGAACATTCGACTGGTGTCCAACTTTCCAGATCTAGAGCATTTTTGTTTTGTGCTATATAGTATTGAAAGTTTTTTTGAAAATTTAAATATTGGATGATATTATGTACAGATTGCGTGTGCAATTCCTATTAAGGTAAGGGAGAGGATTGGTGTGGCTTTTACATATTAAATACGGTCTGTCGCTCAACTGACCGTGTACTAGTTGTAAGAGAGATTATCATGCCAGAGACCCATGTTCAATTCATGTGGTGGTTCTAAGCTCTAAATGTGTATTTTGTTGCTGAAATTGAACCTAATTAAAAGTATTTTACAAGATGCAAAATTATCAAACTTACCTGGTAGTGAAATAGCTTTCATGTGATAACCTGGTAGTGAAATAGCTTTCATGTGATAACCTGGTAGTGAAATAGCTTTCATGTGATAACCTGGTAGTGAAATAGCTTTCATGTGATAACCTGGTAGTGAAATAGCTTTCATGTGATAACCTGGTAGTGAAATAGTTTTCATGTGATAACCTGGTAGTGAAATAGCTTTCATGTGATAACCTGGTAGTGAAATAGTTTTCATGTGATAACCTGGTAGTGAAATAGCTTTCACGTGATAACCTGGTAGTGAAATAGCCTTCATGTGATAACATTTACTGTTTCAGCAACCTCTCAGAGAGCCGTTATTGAGGGAGCCATTGCAGAAATGACAGCCAAGACCTGTGTGAGATTTCTACCAAGGGGCTCAACTGATCCCAATTCACTTGGACACAGTTCATATATCAATTTCTTTAGTGAAAGGTTAGTAGCCCTGTAAAGTAATGTATGTAAAAAAATATTGTGTGTATGAACTAAACCATGAATTTAAAACACCTATGTTGTTTGGCTTTATGAAAGTTCCTTAAAATTTGAAAATCACTGAATCTCTCACGAGAAAATAATTTATCACTTGCACTAAAAGTTGCTGATAACAAAATTGCCGACATGTGTTGCAAAAACTTTTGACTTCGCTGAAAGAAATAGACTGCATGATTTTACATCTGCATACATACACTTAATGCCATCTTGCGATGTTGATCTATGAAAGAATGTAACTTGAAGTTTGTCGACATCAAACATATAGATTTAGATCACATGTGATCTTTTCGGTACTACCTGAACAACATTTCTGTACATATTATCAAGTTGTTGCCGAAATACTTATATTCTATTCATAAATGTGAATTGTATTTATACTCGGTTCATACATATAAAATCCTCAGCTTCCAAAATTCATTATGATGGATTATCTATATGTAAAGGTTAAACAGGCACCACTCCACATACATTCAAAGATCCCGTTTAAAAACAGTTTCTCTTATTTACTTAAATTTCCATGAAATTGAAATCTATGTTCAATATTTCCATGGATCAAATAACATTTTTTATCTGATTCAGTACAAAATCACTATCACTGGGTTTGTCCAAATGAACAGAAATCCAATTTTCCATATTGTTTTGGGTTGATCAATGTCCCTTGAAAGCAGGGTTAGAAAAATCCACTAGTCCGCTTGTCAATACAAGTCGAAGCTACTTGAGGGCGAGTGATTTGTTTCAGCTACTTGTCCGACAGGCGAGTGAAATTTGTAGTTCTGACTATTGAATATTCCATAATAAATGACGTTTATCAACTTAAACACTCTTAAAACTAATTTAAATCCACCGATAGTCGATCAAATACATTGGTGTAGTATCCTTGTTTACACCACGTGTGAAGACTCCGGCTGATCCAGACTACACGAAAACCTATTATATTATATCATTATTATATATTATGAGTTCCCTAAATTATGTTTTGTTGCCTTTTTTCTTTGGGGTGAGTTAATATTGGATTCGGGCAAGTGAATTTCAACTTTCACTTGCCCGACAGACGAGTAGCTGAAAATATTTTTGTTAAGCCCAGTGAAAGGCTATGTAAAACTTGTATCCTATTTTCTAGTCTATTGGTTGATTTGAGTGTTCTCTAACCCAACATTGTCTGGGATGTGTCCTCGTCACAAATAGTTTTCTTCGTCACTTGGTTTTGATTCCTGCTATGTATTGCCAGTACACTGTATCCCTGATGTTGGTCCTTAATCTGTCTTCCCCCACCCAATGAATGTTGGTAGAGGATATACAAATTTGTTCTATCTGTGCAGGAGGTGATTTTTGTTGAAACAGTCCAAAATTCAACAGTTTCATGGTTACCATGGAAACAAATAATCAACATTGCTGATTTCAGTGTTTCAGTAGTAAAACCATTCAGAGTAACTCTATGAAAATTTCTACACATCAATCAAGTAATAAAGCAGTGCCTTCTGGTATCCTTTCCAGTTTTGATATTACTTTTGTTACCATAGAAACTAGTCAAATTACTGATTCCAGCATTTCTAGAACAGACTTTAATCTCATCTTCTGTCCCATCCTTCACATGTATTATTAACTCTTCAAACATCCTATAATATCAACTAGAGCTGCAAGATATCGCACTCATGTCTAGGCTCTTTGACAAGGTATCTCAACAAACTCGCTGGGCAGGAGTTTTTTAAAGCATTTCCTATCTCGCTGAATAAGGCTTTTGACAGCGTTTCATTTCCAATTATTATTTATACCATGACTTCTGTGGCACAACCTTTTCCTTTGCACTACATCTTCCTTTTTTTAAAAAGATTTTTTGGCACCTCATCCATATTTTAAGTCACATCTTCCTATCTCAGTGGAACATCTTTTACGCTGTATTATGGTATGAGTGTTCATACCAATTCATATCAATTTTCCTTTAATTTTATTGATGTTCCATGATGTATCAATCCATACAATGTTTCAAGATGTCAGCTTCATCTGATTCTTTATAGTCTCGGTCATTACTGTCCACTATATAACTCCACTGTGTAACTCCACTATCCACTATATAACTCCACTGTGTAACTCCACTATCCACTATATAACTCAACTGTGTAACTCCACTATATAACTCAACTGTGTAACACCACTATATAACTCAACTGTGTAACACCGCTATCCACTATATAACTCCAATGTGTAACTCCACTGTGTAACTCTACTGTGTAACTGCACTGAGTAACACCACTCTGTAACTCCACTGTGTAACATCGCTGTGCAACTCCACTGTGTAACTCCACTGTGTAACTCCACTGTAACTCCACTGTGTAACACCACTGTGTAACACCACTGTGTAATTCCACTGTGTAACTCCACTGTGTAACTCCACTGTGTAACACCACTGTGTAACTCCACTGTGTAACTCCACTGTGTAACTCCAATGTGTAACTCCACTGTGTAACTCCACTGTGTAACTCCACTGTGTAACATCACTGTAACTCCACTGTGTAACATCACTGTAACTCCACTGTGTAACATCACTAACTCCACTGTGTAACATCACTGTAACTCCACTGTGTAACTCCACTGTGTAACTCCACTGTGTAACTCCACTGTGTAACTCCACTGTGTAACATCACTAACTCCACTGTGTAACATCACTGTAACTCCCCTGTGCAACATCACTAACTCCACTGTGTAACTCCACTGTGTAACTCCACTGTGTAACTCCACTGTGTAACATCACTGTGTAACTCCACTGTGTAACTCCACTGTGTAACATCACTGTGTAACTCCACTGTGTAACTCCACTGTGTAACTCCACTGTGTAACTCCCTGTGTAACTCCACTGTGTAAATCACTGTAACTCCACTGTGTAACATCACTGTTACTCCACTGTGTAACATCACTGTGTAACTCCACTGTGTAACTCCACTGTGTAACTCCACTGTGTAACTCCCTGTGTAACTCCACTGTGTAAATCACTGTAACTCCACTGTGTAACATCACTGTGTAACTCCACTGTGTAACTCCACTGTGTAACTCCACTGTGTAACATCACTGTAACTCCACTGTGTAACTCCATTGTGTAACTCCACTGTGTAACACCACTGTGTAACTCCACTGTGTAACTGTGTAAAATACTGTAAAATCTTCTCCAATAATATTGAATGAGGGATATTGAAATTGGTCAGTTTATTAATGCAGTATCAGCAACAATAAATCATTTTCCCTAACATTTATGCAATGAAGATACAAGACCAAAAAGTAAACTCCTAAAAACTCCTTTGGATTACAGTGGATGTTGGTCCTATGTCGGGAGAGTGTTTTCTGCCAAACAAGACCTGAGTTTGCAAGCACCAGGGTGTGTAACAGTAAGTATCATAAGCTAAATAATATTACCGTCCCAACTATTTTTTATGACACATGACCAAAACTACCTATCCTTTTGCACAACTAGCTTATTTGCCTTTGAATATTCAATAGATAATCTATTCTGACAAACAACCAGATTAACACTATCCCAGCAAATTATCGGATCATCTGCATTTCCATGTATACCACCAGATTATCTCTCCAACCTGAAACATGACTGGGTTATCTCTCTTTCCAGACACTAGCAGATATCTCCCTTCCCTTACAACCTAGCAGATTATCTCTCCAACCTGAAACACTACTGGGTTATCTCTCTTTCCAGACACTAGCAGTTATCTCCCTTCCTTTACAACCAAGCAGGTTCTCTCCTACCTGAAACATGACTTTATCTCTTTCCAGACACTAGCAATTATCTCCCTTTCCTTACAACCTAGCAGATTATCATTCCAACTTTAAACACGTCTGGGTTTTCTCTTTCCAGACACTAGCAATTATCTCCCTTCCCTTACAACCTACCTGACACTACCAGATTACCTTTTCTTACTGACATGCTTCAGGTTCTCTCCCTTTCTTGGCATAATGCCAGATTATCTTCCTTGGCACACCTATAGATTATCTCCTCTTTCTAAAGCTATCTTTTGATACATAAATTTTCATTTCAATTTAGCTCGCCTGATCAACAGGGCAAAAACCTTATTTTCATTAAAGTGTAGTCTTTAAAAAAAAATCTTATGATCTTTTTTATTTTCATTAAAAAAAAACAGAACAGCATAACTATTCATGAGATGTGCCATGCCATTGGTCAGATGCACGAACAGTCTCGTAGTGACAGGGATAACTATGTTACTATGCTGTGGAATAATATTCAAGGAGGGCAAGGTAACAATAACATGATCAAAGACAACACGCTGGACAACAATAATTATGACCACGAATCGGTTCTCCAGTACAGTCTGACGGTAAGTGTCTTATGGATAGAAAAAAACTAGTTTATGAACAAATTACGCGGAGGCACATTGCGGCTAAGGGGCTATAACAGCTGTAGTGCTTGCCATAACTTCAGTATTACCGGCCAACAAATAAATGCTTAGACTGTCAAGATATCGAAGCTGCTGGTCGAACTATGTACCAGAAGAGAGGCAACTTAACTATTTACTGCCAAATAGAATTCTTGGGGGACTTACGAATTACATAATGAATTAAAATGCCCAAATTGAAGATGTACCATAGCTGAAATACCCCCAAGAAATAACTAGTTTTTGTTGGACCATATTTCTGCTGCAGTTATATAAATTGATCTTTGAGTAAGAAAGTACTCTGAGAAAGCGATTTCAGTCCCGACGCTTAACAACCATCTCAAAATTACAACTGCAGGTCTAAATTAGACACTTCACTTTCGTTTTGTTGTATCACAGCCACCTAGTCCTAATGATCCCAATTTCCTTGTTATTACCTACACCATACATTGATCAGAGGTCAAAGTTTACGGGTGTGCATTGAACTGCAACCGACTGGTTCTGAAATACGTTTATCCATCCTACCACTAGGTGGCATCGTGCATGTTGTAAACAACTTAATTGGGACAAGACTGACTAATCTGTGACAGACATGCTACGGGGGATCATTTCTTAGATATGTGTGCCTTCACTGTGACAGACATACGTCAATTTATGATTGAAACTGTTAAAACTGATTGCAAGGCCAGACTCTTTTGATGGAAGGTGATTGACATCTTTGAAATTTGGTAGGCTTGAAAACCACATAATGACATTGTCTTGTCCTAAACAGCATTTGATTCAACAATATTTCAGAGTTTGTATATCATAAAGCTTTTTAAGATAACTTTATGGTTCATCATGAAGTCGCTTGGTGGTCTGTCCAAAGCGCCCTTTATCCATTATTTGTCTGTGTCTTGTCAGCCTGTCCGTATACAGTCCTTGTTATCACTATTTCTTGATATATTGAAGGATAATTTCCCAAAACTGAATATGCAATTTCCTCTCTGTTCCTAGTTGTGTCTATTTAATTTTTCAAGTGATCAGTGAAACGAAATGGTCACCAGGCAAAAATGTTTGGGATGTCATGTTGTTGCGAGTTGTATCTGGTATAGTGACAGTTGAGGTGTGTTACCACTGTTTCTTAAAGGTATCAGAAAGATATTTCTAATCATGGTGAAACGAACTTCACTTTGCCATGGGCTTCACTTTATCATACCACACTGGTTTATATACCACGTAGATTGTCAGATTGTATTATGTTTAATTTTGATAGGATGTCTCAAGCAAAATCCTGTATTTGGATTAATCATTGTTTTAGATAAATTCTGATCAGCTTGCGTCAGGATCAGTGTTAAAATGAAAGACATTTCTTGGAGCCAAATTGAATTCTAAGACCATAAAGTTAGGTCTTGATTGTGAAAAGTCATTCGAAAGTACCTTAAAATGACATTTTCTACCAGAAATTGTAGTACAGCTGCCAGGAGGGTATTTATAGTAACAGCAAATGAAATCCAGCCGTATCAAGAATTCCATTTACGACATAATATATAGTTCTATTTCACCAAAAAAACTGGTTCCAAAATTTTACTTATACCTATTCCCTTTTAAAAAATTGTTTGTATTTTAAAGATGTTTTCTGCTTATGTTTTGTTAGTGCAAACAGTCTTGCATTGCATCAACAAATTCTTAATTTGATTGGCCTCATTTTGTTTCCATTTGAGAGTTCCTCTATGGGAACAATCCTAGTTCTTAAAAGTATGATTGTTGACTTTCTTTCAAAATGTTAAAATGTATAGATTAAAGATTTTTAGACAATCACATTATTTTCTTTAGAATTAGAATTTCCATATTATGGAGCAGCTTGAGCTTGGAAAGACATTTTCATTCTATTTTTATATACCCCACTTAAAGGGTAGGGGTATACATATGTATATAGCTATCTCATTGTCTGTTGGTTTGTCTGTGATAACCTGATGTACAAAATAACTTATGAATCCATGGACAGATTTAATTTTGACACCATGGATTTAAACTTGAAGGTTAACATTTTTTGATGGTCATTGGTGAAGGACAAAGGTCACCCATGACCACTTTTTGAAATAAAGTTAGGATATGACATGTAGGCCTTGATACATTAATCCTTCTATAGATTTAGATACCTATGTCAGTCCTTGCTCACTTTTGTTTTATTTTTCAGGCTTTTTCCACTAATGGTCAACCAACAATGGAGTTCAAAGACAGGCGTTTGGACTTCTTGGCTGATTCTGCTGGTGGTTTGACATTTTATGATGTGAAGGATATAACGGCTGCCTATCAGTGTGCTCGTAAGTTTGTGTATGATGTCTATCTCTTGATTCAATACTTTATCAAATCTTGTCAAATCTCTGACTTGGTCCATGTTAATATACTTCCTAAAGTGTTGCTTCAGATTCAACCTAATCAAGAAATTTTATCTCTTGAATTTGGAAGTTTTTTTATCGAGTTAAAGTACCTCATTATAATCAAGTTTTATTAAATTTAATATATTTTTAAAAACCTGTCTCACTTTTTGCATACTTAAGTAAATTTTTAAGAGTACACATCTATATATTCAACTTAACTTTGTATTTCTTAAATTTAAGAAAAAATATTTTCAAATATTCACATTTCATAATTGTTTTCATGGCTTGCTTGGTTTTTAAGTGATAATGTTTTTATTCAGAGAATTGTGCGGTAAAACTTTGTGAAAACGGAGGATTTCAAGACCATACATGTCAGTGCCTGTGTCCAGATGGCTTGATGGGGGACCTATGTGAACAAGTTGACACTGACAATAGTATGTATTTTTTTTAGCAAATTAAGATTACTAAACATCAAACAATAGGAAAACCAAGCGGACTATAGTTTTTCTTTCCGTCCGTCCGTCTAGGCGTCCGTCCGTCCCTCTGTTAATCTGACAGTGTCAGTGCTTCATACCATGAGGGATTCTTGTCAAACTGCACACCCTTTTAAAAGCATCAAAAAGTCTTTTATACATTTGAGTTTAAGAGTTGTGGGGTCAAGGTCAAAGTCACCCTTTTTTAGTTCACCTAGCCTGAAAGGCCAAGTGGGGTTATGCTTTACAGTGGCCTCTCTCATCCCGTTGTCTGTCTTGTCAACTTACACATTTCAAAAAAAAATCTTCTACAAAACAACTGGGCCAATTTTCTGAAACTGGGGGCAGTGTTGCATATGTTATGCAAATATGTATTTACATTTTTATTTTCTTCTCCAAAATTACTGGGCCAATTTTGACCAAACTTGACATGCATCATGTTAGGACGTGGGGAGCTAGCTATATCTATGAATTGTATCTACCCTAGGGGTAATATAATAATGAACAGCCAAATTTTTGTACTTTCCTATATCATTTGTTAAAATACAAAATTTCAGCCTTTAATATTCCAATAAAAGAAAATCTCAAAAATGTGACAAAGATTGCAATGAAGACCATGTTTACAGAGGTATTTTGAAAAGCACAATTCAAACTCCATGTTTGGTTCTTCATTCATAATGTGATACCATGTGCACAGAACTTGTCATTATCCATGTATGATAATAAGAATATCAAAGGTTATGGCATCAATCACAAATGTTTACGTGCCATACTACAATTTGATTAGGTACAGGGATCTGTTATATACATTATCTATTGAGGTGATTACAGTTGTATAACCGCAGAGTTCAAACGACTTCTTAGCCAATACCTCATGTATGTTTTCATTTCTCAACCACTTTGATTAAAATTATTTCCCTTTCTGTGAAAATGTTTCCATGGCAAAAAAAAAAAAAAATGGTCAATTATGAAATCTATGGAACTTTCTCCAGATTGGATTTAATATTGTTGGTATAAAATATTTACTTTCAATTAGTTCTTGGTGAGAAAAAAGTTCTGCATTGTGTCAATATAAGTATAAAATGTAGACAATAAAGATCAACAAAGTTTGTGAAATGAAATAACCTTGACCCATATTCAAGGTCATGGGGGCTGAATTTCTTAATCTTCAAACAACTTTTGAATAACCAAGTAGCCTAGAATGATTTATCAGGTAGGTTCCTAGGACAAATCCTGACAAAGTTAATAAAAATGACCTTGGCCGTGTCCGGTCACACAGTTCAGAGTTGTCTTTCAGAAAATATTGCATCAACTGATAAACAATCCTTGAGTATTATCAACTTAATGGTTAGATTAGAGGGATATACCCACTTTGAATGTGTGATAGAGATTGAATACTTTGTGAGCATTGAAGCCTCACAAGGTTTCTTGTTATACTTTGTGAGCGGTGAAGGCTCACAAGGCCTCTTGTAATACTTTGTGAGCATTGACGGCTCACTAGACCTCTTGTAATACTTTGTGAGTGGTGAAGGCTCACTAGCCCTCTTGTAATACTTTGTGAGCGGTGAAGGCCCACTAGGCCTCTTGTAATACTTTATGAGTGGTGAAGGCTCACTAGGCCTCTTGTAATACTTTGTGAGTGGTGAAGGCTCACTAGCCCTCTTGTTATACTTTATGAGCAGTGAAGGCTCACTAGCCCTCTTGTTATACTTTGTAAGCAGTGAAGGCTCACTAGGCCTCTTGTAATACTTTCTGAGCATTGACGGCTCACTAGACCTCTTGTAATACTTTGTGAGTGGTGAAGGCTCACTAGCCCTCTTGTAATACTTTGTGAGCGGTGAAGGCCCACTAGGCCTCTTGTAATACTTTATGAGTGGTGAAGGCTCACTAGCCCTCTTGTTATACTTTGTGAGCAGTGAAGGCTCACTAGGCCTCTTGTTATACTTTGTAAGCAGTGAAGGCTCTCTAGGCCTCTTGTAATACTTTCTGAGCGGTGAAGGCCCACTAGGCCTCTTGTAATACTTTGTGAGCGGTGAAGGCCCACTAGGCCTCTTGTAATACTTTGTAAGCAGTGAAGGCTCACTAGGCCTCTTGTAATACTTTCTGAGCGGTGAAGGCCCACTAGGCCTCTTGTAATACTTTGTGAGCAGTGAAGGCTCACTAGGCCTCTTGTTATACTTTGTAAGCAGTGAAGGCTCACTAGGCCTCTTGTTATACTTTGTAAGCAGTGAAGGCTCACTAGGCCTCTTGTAATACTTTCTGAGCGGTGAAGGCCCACTAGGCCTCTTGTAATACTTTGTGAGTGATGAAGGCTCTCTAAGCCTCTTGTAATACTTTGTGAGCGATGAAGGCTCTCTAAGCCTCTTGTAATACTTTGTGAGTGGTGAAGGCTCTCTAAGCCTCTTGTAATACTTTCTGAGCGGTGAAGGCTTACAAGGCCTCTTGTAATACTTTGTGAGCGATGAAGGCTCTCTAAGCCTCTTGTAATACTTTGTGAGCGGTGAAGGCCCACTAGGCCTCTTGTAATACTTTGTGAGCGGTGAAGGCTCTCTAAGCCTCTTGTAATACATTGTGAGCGGTGAAGCCTCACTGGGCCTCTTTGTTTTAATTTTGGGTGTAGCTATATGCTTCATTTGATGCCCATTTTTTGTATTGAACAGTATGTGGTGGGATTATTGACGTATCTAGTGGTCCAGCAACTATCCAAAGTCCAAACTACCCAGCTAACTATAATGTGGATACAGGATGCACCTGGCTTGTCAAGGTAGGTTATGTGTTCTTCTCTGTACAGGACATACGACGTTTATCTTAAAGGCAGGTTAAGACATTTGATGTTTGTTACGCTTTGATGATTAAAATGACACGCTTGAAAATTTTGAAATATAATATGACTTCTTAACCAGAAGTCAATGCAACTAAAATACTAACAGTTGTAGTGTCATTTACACATTTTCCCCAATGGGTGTCGTTCATGTGAAATGTTTAACCAAATTTCCAGATAAAAATTTTCATAAATCCAAAGGAAAAAACTGAAATTCTGTGATAATCACCTCCCTTTACTTAAGTTGGAGTAAAATGTTGAGACCTCTGGGCTTATTGTTTTATTAAAACAACAGTGTATAATTAACATGAGGAAATAAGGCATCTCAACGTCTAACAACACGTTGTAGTTTTAATGTCAATATGTTGTAACTGTTTGGCAGCCATTATCAGGACCACTGTTGTAACTGTTAGCCATTATCAGGACGACTGTTGTAACTGTTAGACAGCCATTATCAGGACCACTGTTGTAACTGTTAGACGGCCATTATCAGGGCGACTGTTGTAACTGTTAGACAGCCATTATCAGGACGACTGTTGTAACTGTTAGACAGCCATTATCAGGACGACTGTTGTAACTGTTAGCCATTATCAGGACGACTGTTGTATCTGTTAACCATTATCAGGACGTCTGTTGTAACTGTTAGACAGCCATTATCAGGACGACTGTTGTAACTGTTAGCCATTATCAGGACTGTTGTAACTGTTAGACAGCCATTATCAGGGCGACATGTTGTAACTGTTAGCCATTATCAGGGCGACATGTTGTAACTGTTAGACAGCCATTATCAGGACGACTGTTGTAACTGTGCGGCAGCCATTATCAGGACGACTGTTGTAACTGTTAGACAGCCATTATCAGGACGACTGTTGTAACTGTTAGACAGCCATTATCAGGACGACTGTTGTAACTGTTAGCCATTATCAGGACGACTGTTGTAACTGTTAGACAGCCATTATCAGGACGACTGTTGTAACTGTTAGACAGCCATTATCAGGACGACTGTTGTAACTGTTAGACAGCCATTATCAAGACGACTGTTGTAACTGTTAGCCATTATCAGGGCGACTGTTGTAACTGTTAGACAGCCATTATCAAGACGACTGTTGTAACTGTTAGCCATTATCAGGGCGACTGTTGTAACTGTTAGACAGCCATTATCAAGACGACTGTTGTAACTGTTAACCATTATCAGGACCACTGTTGTAACTGTTAGCCATTATCAGGACGACTGTTGTAACTGTTAGACAGCCATTATCAGGACGACTGTTGTAACTGTTAGACAGCCATTATCAAGACGACTGTTGTAACTGTTAGCCATTATCAGGACGACTGTTGTAACTGTTAGACAGCCATTATCAGGACGTCTGTTGTAACTGTTGGACAGCCATTATCAGGACGACTGTTGTAACTGTTAACCATTATCAGGACGTCTGTTGTAACTGCCATTATACTGTTGTAACAGCCATTATCAGGACGACTGTTGTAACTGTTAGACAGCCATTATCAGGACGATGTGTTGCAACTGTTAGACAGCCATTATCAGGACGACTGTTGTAACTGTTAGCCATTATCAGGACGACTGTTGTAACTGTTAGACAGCCATTATCAGGACGATGTGTTGCAACTGTTAGACAGCCATTATCAGGACGTCTGTTGTAACTGTTAGACAGCCATTATCAGGACGACTGTTGTAACTGTTAGCCATTATCAGGACGACTGTTGTAACTGTTAGACAGCCATTATCAGGACGACTGTTGTAACTGTTAGACAGCCATTATCAGGACGACTGTTGTAACTGTTAGACAGCCATTATCAGGACGACTGTTGTAACTGTTAGACAGCCATTATCAAGACGACTGTTGTAACTGTTAGCCATTATCAGGACGACTGTTGTAACTGTTAGACAGCCATTATCAGGACGTCTGTTGTAACTGTTGGACAGCCATTATCAGGACGACTGTTGTAACTGTTAACCATTATCAGGACGTCTGTTGTAACTGTTAGACAGCCATTATCAGGACGACTGTTGTAACTGTTAGCCATTATCAGGACGACTGTTGTAACTGTTAGACAGCCATTATCAGGACGATGTGTTGCAACTGTTAGACAGCCATTATCAGGACGACTTTTGTAACTGTGAGGCGGCCATTATCAGGACGTCTATTTTTTGTGTATTTTTCTTTACAGATTAGCTTATATCCAATTACATAAGAAAGATAAATGCTATTGCACATAGTTTTAGGAATGTCTTAATTTTCTATATGGTGACATTTAGACCATCATAAAAAGGAGAACTGTTCTTGCATGTTGAAGCCTAAAAGATAGGAGTGATGATTCTTCCTTAACAGTCTCTAAAAGATAGGAGTGATGATTCTTCCTTAACAGTCTCTAAAAGATAGGAGTGATGATTCTTCCTTAACAGTCTCTAAAAGATAGGAGTGATGATTCTTCCTTAACAGTCTCTAAAAGATAGGAGTGATGATTCTTCCTTAACAGTCTCTAAAAGATAGGAGTGATGATTCTTCCTTAACAGTCTCTAAAAGATAGGAGTGATGATTCTTAACAGTCTCTAAAAGATAGGAGTGATGATTCTTCCTTAACAGTCTCTAAAAGATAGGAGTGATGATTCTTCCTTAACAGTCTCTAAAAGATAGGAGTGATGATTCTTCCTTAACAGTCTCTAAAAGATAGGAGTGATGATTCTTAACAGTTTCTAAAAGATAGGAGTGATGATTCTTCCTTAACAGTCTCTAAAAGATAGGAGTGATGATTCTTCCTTAACAGTCTCTGAAAGATAGGAGTGATGATTCTTAACAGTCTCTAAAAGATAGGAGTGATGATTCTTCCTTAACAGTCTCTAAAAGATAGGAGTGATGATTCTTCCTTAACAGTCTCTAAAAGATAGGAGTGATGATTCTTCCTTAACAGTTTCTAAAAGATAGGAGTGATGATTCTTCCTTAACAGTTTCTAAAAGATAGGAGTGATGATTCTTCCTTAACAGTCTCTAAAAGATAGGAGTGATGATTCTTCCTTAAGTCTCTGAAAGATAGGAGTGATGATTCTTCCTTAACAGTCTCTAAAAGATAGGAGTGATGATTCTTCCTTAACAGTCTCTAAAAGATAGGAGTGATGATTCTTCCTTAACAGTCTCTAAAAGATAGGAGTGATGATTCTTCCTTAACAGTCTCTAAAAGATAGGAGTGATGATTCTTCCTTAACAGTCTCTAAAAGATAGGAGTGATGATTCTTCCTTAACAGTCTCTAAAAGATAGGAGTGATGATTCTTCCTTAACAGTCTCTAAAAGATAGGAGTGATGATTCTTCCTTAACAGTCTCTAAAAGATAGGAGTGATGATTCTTCCTTAACAGTCTCTAAAAGATAGGAGTGATGATTCTTCCTTAACAGTCTCTAAAAGATAGGAGTGATGATTCTTCCTTAACAGTCTCTAAAAGATAGGAGTGATGATTCTTCCTTAACAGTCTCTAAAAGATAGGAGTGATGATTCTTCCTTAACAGTCTCTAAAAGATAGGAGTGATGATTCTTCCTTAACAGTTTCTAAAAGATAGGAGTGATGATTCTTCCTTAACAGTCTCTAAAAGATAGGAGTGATGATTCTTCCTTAACAGTTTCTAAAAGATAGGAGTGATGATTCTTCCTTAACAGTCTCTAAAAGATAGGAGTGATGATTCTTCCTTATTTTCTAAAAGATAGGAGTGATGATTCTTCCTTAACAGTTTCTAAAAGATAGGAGTGATGATTCTTCCTTAACAGTCTCTAAAAGATAGGAGTGATGATTCTTCCTTAACAGTTTCTAAAAGATAGGAGTGATGATTCTTCCTTAACAGTCTCTAAAAGATAGGAGTGATGATTCTTCCTTATCATTTTCTAAAAGATAGGAGTGATGATTCTTCCTTAACAGTCTCTAAAAGATAGGAGTGATGATTCTTCCTTAACAGTCTCTAAAAGATAGGAGTGATGATTCTTCCTTAACAGTCTCTAAAAGATAGGAGTGATGATTCTTCCTTAACAGTTTCTAAAAGATAGGAGTGATGATTCTTCCTTAACAGTCTCTAAAAGATAGGAGTGATGATTCTTCCTTATCATTTTCTAAAAGATAGGAGTGATGATTCTTCCTTAACAGTCTCTAAAAGATAGGAGTGATGATTCTTCCTTAACAGTTTCTAAAAGATAGGAGTGATGATTCTTCCTTAACAGTCTCTAAAAGATAGGAGTGATGATTCTTCCTTATCATTTTCTAAAAGATAGGAGTGATGATTCTTCCTTAACAGTCTCTAAAAGATAGGAGTGATGATTCTTCCTTAACAGTTTCTAAAAGATAGGAGTGATGATTCTTCCTTAACAGTTTCTAAAAGATAGGAGTGATGATTCTTCCTTAACAGTCTCTAAAAGATAGGAGTGATGATTCTTCCTTAAGTCTCTGAAAGATAGGAGTGATGATTCTTCCTTAACAGTTTCTAAAAGATAGGAGTGATGATTCTTCCTTAACAGTCTCTAAAAGATAGGAGTGATGATTCTTCCTTAACAGTTTCTAAAAGATAGGAGTGATGATTCTTCCTTAACAGTCTCTAAAAGATAGGAGTGATGATTCTTCCTTAAGTCTCTGAAAGATAGGAGTGATGATTCTTCCTTAAGTTTCTAAAAGATAGGAGTGATGATTCTTCCTTAACAGTCTCTAAAAGATAGGAGTGATGATTCTTCCTTAACATTTTCTAAAAGATAGGAGTGATGATTCTTCCTTAACAGTCTCTAAAAGATAGGAGTGATGATTCTTCCTTAACACTTTCTAAAAGATAGGAGTGATGATTCTTCCTTAACAGTCTCTAAAAGATAGGAGTGATGATTCTTCCTTAACATTCTCTAAAGGTGATGACAAATTACATCTTAAATTGTATAACAACTGATAGCCCATGTCCGTTAAAAATCCCATCCTTATATATTTCTATACAACAAGAACTATGTCCCTCTACCTTACCAGATTATTGAGTCAGAAGTCTGACATACAGCCGGATGTATTCAGTCATTACAATTTACTCTATTTTACAGACTAATCCTGATGAGTATGTTCGATTAGATATTGATGACCTTCACCTCAGCGATAACGGTGCAGGCAGATGCTACCACTGGCTAGAAGTTCAATACAATCTGCTTGGCCAAACAGGACCAAGGTATGGTATTCAAAACTTTCAATCTATACAGTATGATTGGTCTATCAGGAACAGCATGAATTCCCTATTTGATTGACCAATCAGGACCATAGCATGAATTTTGTAAAATCTGATTGACCAATCATGATCATATCATGAACAATATACAATCTGATTGACCAATCAGAACCATGATATGAATTTTGTAAAATCTGATTGACCAATCTGAATACTCATCTGACGAAAGGCTGTGTCTTGGACTACTGGATGGTTCATTCTGAAATTTCAATGTTTTGGATACCCGTGATCCATAGTTGTATATGGCTATTTTGACAGATAAGGAAAACACCCTATTGGGTAGACAAGTGTCTTTTTTAAAAAGAAGAAAACAGAAAAAATTTATGAAGTTAAAAGCTTTGAGAATGTCAAGTTGACATTCCACATATGCACATACTCGTACCATACACAAGTTTCTAAAAACAAAATCCATAAATTTTATACTCGCTGAAAAACTGGGACAAAATTATGATAAAGTGTTTGTTTTCAAACTTTGATTTGTCATGAGATCTCCTCCCACAGTTTTGAACTGATCTATTTCAAAGAACTTAGTACATGAAGGCATAAGCACAGGCAAGAAGTTGTTTTCTAAAATGGCAGTTTCCTGCGACTGTATTTGGAAGAGTTACTGCCCATTGTTGTTTTCATAGTGTTCATCTTGTCCGAAGATCTCGGGTTCCCAAACAGTTTCTTCTGGAACTTTGTAGGCTTATTTCATCATGACATTAAGTTGTTTTCCTAAGCAGCAGCAGTGTAGATCAGCAATTTTTGAAGGAGTTATTGCCATTTTTTAAAGCATTGATATGGAGATCTACTCTTGCTTTTTCACCGATTTCTGTTTAAGACTCAATAACCATTACACAAGATGGTGTTTTTCTTAATGGTATTGCAATATTACAATTTTCGGAAGTTATTTTGGTCCCCTGCAAAAATATTCTTAATACTCAAATGTAGTAGAATCAGATACTTCACTTAGATGGAAGGATCAGGTAGTGCTTTACCAAAATAGTCAAGTTTCATGACCTTGGGGAACTAGTATTTGCCCTGGGTAAAAGTTTACTATACTTTATATAGGAAAGTTGCATTTTTAAGCATAATTTGTTTTATATTCTGTTGGAAATATATCAAATTGAGTTAGAATTATTAGTATAGGATTAGTTTGATGTTGTACACATATTGACCCTGGATGACCCCAAAGGGATGATGGCGGGGCTAAAAGGGATCAAATTGACTGAAATTTCAAGAATCTACTCATTACCCAAATATGGTAAAACTAAAAACTCTTCATGGATGTAAAAATCTGCTGTCCATATAGCATTTCTCATTTCCTCTGCTCTATACAGTGCATTGAAATTTAAGGAATTGTTAATCTGCAGTAACTAGTGGCCTAGGGACCTAAACAGTCACCTGTGAACTCACAAAGACAATTAATTGAATAAATAATTATTCAAAATATTTTGCTCCGCTCCACTGTACTCTTCCAGCATGTTACTGTAAACACATTTATTTATTTATTTTCTGTTTTTTTACCCTTATTTTGTTGTGTGTAAGTGCTATATAGCTATTCATCATCATTTAGACGATGTGGAGATGTCGCTGGAGAGAACTACATTACATCTGTGGATGGAAACCAAAACCTCATGTTGCTACGATTTGACAGCAAGTTTAGTAATGACCGTCCGAGCAGCCAGGGTTTCAGTCTCCGAGTCCGTTCTGTTCTGGCTGGTGAGTGTTTAATTTGAATCCCCTTTTGGGTATCTGTAATATAAGTGATTAATTTTGATCTGTATAACCAATGAAATCTTTGTTTCCAATGTTGTTTCCAATGTTGATTACAAAGCTGAACATCTTTTTTTTTCCAAAAATAAATGAAATATCTAAAATTATCTGTCCAATTTTAAGGATGTTTTTTCCAGTGAATAAAGGCAAAATTTTCTGTAATTTCATTTAGCAAAGAAACTGAATTCAAATTAAAAATGTAATTTAACTTCACCTGTTCAAAAAAAAAATCATAGGTCCTTATAGATTGTCTATTCCTTAGGAATGAATTGAACATTGAACAGATTTATGAAACAGATCAGTAACATCTGTATATACTGTGGACATAGGTTCAAGATTACTGCTCTAAATTGTTCAATATTAAACCACAGACATCTTCAAAGAATATTGTGTACATTATCTGTTTGTCACAAAAATAAATTTTTGTTGCAATTTCTTTCATTTGCAAATGCTTGAGTAAACTGTATGCCAAAGAAAGTTGGTTTATGGAAAGAAAGTTGGTTTATGGAAAGAAAGTTGGTTTACAATAGATTCTATGAAGATATATTTTGTTTTACAGCCCATTGTCTACTTTTGTTATAAGAATGAAATGAGTACTCTTGTTTTCAGGTTGTTCCAATAACCCATGCTATAATGGAGGCTGTAGTGCTACACAAGATGGACAGTTTACATGTACATGTTATGATCGATACACTGGGGTTACCTGTGATATACCACCAGGTAAGAATATTATTAAAAAGTGGAATTTACATTTTAGGGAAAAAGGTTTTACAATGAAAATAACTGGTTAAGGATGATGGATTAAATTTTTCAAGAAACTCTCCAGAATTGATCATGTGTTGCTGGTGAATTATAACCTTTACAAGCACTCCTTGGCACTTAGTTTCCTGTTGACTTTGATACAGACGAGATCCTGGTCCCTAAACCTTACTTAGCGATGCTGGGAGAGATCAACACATGATGTAAGAACTGGCCCTTGGGTTTGGCTCCACCCCTCTGGACTTAATTTCTAGGTTATATCTTTGAAAGAGTTGACATCTCCACCCCTGTAACCAAATATAGAATTACTTAGCGTCAAGAGATTACATTCATGATATAAGGATTGACCCACGGGTGTAACTTACCTCTTGGGACTTAATTTCTGTGTCACATTTTGGGAACGATCAAGATCACAACCTAATAACCATATGAACTCCTATTGGGCATCAGGAGAAAAAGTCCTGATATAAGAAATTACCCATTGATCTTGGCCTGCCACAGAGGTTAAGTGACTGAGCATTGAAATTGAAAGAAATTGAGCATTGAGATTTCTGTGCTTTTTTGTGATTATCACATACTTGCTATAGAACTGGTGATATGCAATACAGAAATAATTACGATAGTATGTCCAAGAGTTTCTGCCAACCCTTGGTAAGAATGGCTTGCTGGAGCCTCATTCTAATGTTTTTCGTTGACAGCTGATGCTTCATTTTCCTGTGGCTATGACAACAATGAGCAGTGTTTCCTTTCACAGGCCACGGACGATCAGTTTGACTGGACTACAATATCAGTAAGTAAAAACTAGTTTATATTGTTTGGCTTAATTGTTCATTGGTGATTTTCTTCATCTGGACATCCTATTTCAGACCAAATTAGGACAGAATCTTCCTTCAGAAGAGGTGTTTCGAAGAATTTGATCCATTTCTCCTCTTTGCTAAGCTCTTCTTGCCCCAGGGTAGGAGACTCGCCATTTATACACAATACATTCCTTTTCATACAAGTATATTTCAAATTACATTAGAACAGGATATTGGTATTCCTTCAGAAGATGAAGGACTTTGCTCTATTCTATTGGACCTTCCACTCCTGTCCCAAGGACCCAGACCCAGTTTATGCCTTGTGTATTTTTTTTTGCTATAAACTTTAATTGGAAGTGTAGCACATGTTTAAACATCTATGGGTTGTGAAACAAGCTGTCACAATAATGTTATCAGGTAACTCCATCAACTTTTGCATTCAAAACAGGTTCTCGGTTACCTACAACTGGCCTATATTTGCACAGTTCATTTCTCCTTCAATAGACGGATCTAAACACCAGTTTAAAAGTGTATTATATGAACACATGTGCTTAATGTCACTGTCAGTACATTGTTCTGGGGCATCCTTGGGTGCATGGGACATAATTGTGGTTACAAACAGTAGGTCAGACCCTCTTGGTATAGAGAGACAGGGTTCTGCAAGGGGAAAAAAAGAAGTAAAGTTTTGATATCATTTAGGGTGAAGGAATTTTGATTAAATTTTGATCAAACACATTCTTGGGGAGAGAGGAAAAGATTGTTTAAATAATAGATGTTGGCTCCCATTGGAGCAGACGGGAGGAAAGAGGGGCCTGAGAGAAATCTGTAATGTCCTTGAAAGTCGTCCTGATGAAACCAACCCCTGCTGTCTTGTCCACCTCTCCTTCAGTCTATAGGAAATTTTTTTTGGACAATTGCTTGGATTTTTAAGCAATTTTCAATGAAGCTGCACAAGAATGTCGGGGACCATGTATAGTAGAAATCTTGCTTTGCCATGTTGATAATCAGGCCGACATAAACATGCTTTTGTGTAATGGCCCATACCTCATCAGTCCTTTGATTAATTATAATCATTACTGGCACTGAAGAAGTTTTAGTTTTCGATTAATCAAAATAAAAAATTTGAAAATAAAGTAATGTCATTTTTTTTCTTAAATTCTCCAACAGACAAGTTTTTCAAACTTTGCATGTTTTTTATTTTCAGGTTTTTCTGGAAATCAAAATGTAGAAAATAAAATACTGTGCTTTGTGTGAATTGGATTTCAGGCTTAGAATTGGTTTTTATCTATTTGTCCAGACACCTACTCCCTCCAGTGGCACTGGTCCAGACCAGGCACAGTCAGGAAATAACTATCTATATGCCGAAATGTCCAGCCCACGGGTACAAGGAGATGTGGCTCGTATGGTGTCGCATTTTGATTTCACAGGTAGTGTTAAAATAGGAAATCCTGGAGATGTCTCATTTATGCATTCTAAGTCTATATTGAGTGTCTATTGCATGCAGCTGTGTCCTAAGAGAGTTCACAAGAAGTACACAACAGAATTTCTTTTGCATAAGAATTTTTCTGCCGAGGCCTTAAGTTTTTATGTGTTTGAATATTTTCATTATTGAAATGTTCTATTAAATCTCGAGGGTTCTGTGCCTCAAAGGTTGCCAGCAGTCTCGTGGCTTCATTCCTTTAGGGATTCTCATTAAACTTCACACATTTATTAAGCATCAAGTTATCTTCAAGTTTCAATTTCAGGATTGTTGGGTCAAGGTCACTGTTAATGTTTCAAATCTATCATTAATAAAAAAAAATTTGTATGCTCACCAATAGACAGATGTCTGTCTCATGTTTTTTTTCATATTTGACTTTTGTTTTTTAGAAATGCCAAGATGCCTGAGATTCTGGTACTTCATGTTTGGAAGCACTGTTGGTCAGTTGGCTGTTGCTGTGTCTGGTACAACGACAGCCAAGTCAACAGTTTGGTCACTAAGTGGTGATCAAGGGCAGTCTTGGAATCTCGTATCTCTAGATATAGCCTCAACTGCTGGATTAAGGGTATGTAGTGAAATTTGATGTGTTCATGATAAATCCTTGTATTTCTCTACTGCTTTTGTGACCCCATGTCTACCCCTAACCATTACATATCCAATAAATGTGATGCTGTATACCTGGTTATTTTTGTGGGGATAATTTTCGCTATTACACCATACATTAACTTTACCACTAAAATTTAATCCAAGAAATATTTAAAACATGTACAGTATATTGGACGTTCTTTAATATCCAGGTCTCAATTTTTTTATTCATAAAAATATGATTTGACCATTTTAAAAGAAATTGAAAATTTTCACCCATGATAATGACCAGCTATATGGTAGTTGAACATGTGATAATGCTTAAATTATATTACTTTGCGTGGGGTAATTGTAAGGTGTCAAGGTCATCCTCGATAGAAACCTAACTGATATGCAAATCTATGGTGATATGTCTTGCTTTTAGACTGTTCACTTTATTCAAATTTTCATTCCTCCAACATATACCATCAAACCCTTTATTTCCATGGGGATCATATTCTCACTTTTTCATGAACTATAAACAAAATTGCAAAAATCAAATTTTAAATCGTAAAATAATGACACATGTTTAAAGTTTGTCATTAGTATTACCATGAGACAAGTTGACGATTCCTACGCTATTGTGCATGGAATCATAAAATATAGAAAATTGTCGAGTCCCTTATTTGGTTCTGGTCCACTCATTTCACAAGAGGTATTGGCTCAAAAGTTCAGGAATTGATTTGTTTGTGCTGGGACTGAAATTTGATTGGATATTTTCTTTTTGCACCTAGTCTACAATCAGTTTTCTTCAGTGAGCAGCCTTGTCAGCCAATACCTGACAATCTGATAAGTCTTGTCTTTGGAGAGGGATGCTTATGCAAATAAGAATGTTATTAAGCAATGGCTCGTAATAAAAACTGCTATGTATAAATTTAATTGGATATCATCACATGCTTTTCCAGGTAAGACAGCCCTACTTTCTAATAATTAGAAGTTTTTGTTAATTTAAAAAATCTATAAATCCTTTTGTATTTAACTGATCATTTAAAGCAAAATAAGATAAAAAATTGTCTCCTTTGTAGATTTTCTTTGAGGCCACAAGAGGAAGCAGCTGGAATTCAGACATTGCCATTGACACTTTAGAATTAACACCTGGCTCGTGCTGTAAGTATAATTCTAAGGAATTTGGTCATATAAGAAATCAAAATGACTAACGAGCAAATCGGTGTGACTTGGCATTCAAAAGGAACATCCCTCTAGCAATATTTGATCTCATTTGATATGAAAGTGATGTCAGTTCAGAAATTGATCTTAGGTAATGGTTTTTGTGTCGCCTGCAGAGCTGGCGGACATTTAGGGATCACTTTGTCCGTCGTCACGTGTCGGCGGCGTCCATACAAAAGTTTTCAGACTTTTTTCAGTAATGCTTTGAGTTATCAAAATGAAATTTGGCATATGGCTTTTTGTTCCAAGTGTACAGATTAAGTTCAATTCCTGGCTGTCTGTGACCCTTTTTGGTAGAGTTAAGCCCCTTTCAACTTTGAAAATTTCCTGGGAATATTGTTTTCTTGACTTTCTTTGGTTATGCTTCGAGTTATGAAAATGCAATTTTGTATACGAGTTCTTGGTCAAAAGTTATGCACCAAGTTCGCTTCTTGGCAGTCTGTAACCCTTCTTGGCAGTGATATGTCCCTTTGAACTTGGAAAATTTCTCAGGAATATTGCTTTGCGCAGTTTTCCCATTATGCTTCAAGTTATAGAAATGAAATTTGGTATTACAACTTTATGGTTGATCGTTGCACATCCAGTTCAACTTCTGGGTGACCGTGACACTTTATGCAGGTGACACATTCAGTTCTGAGGAACTCTTGTATTAAGCTAAAGGTAACTGGTTACATTTCTGCCTATAGTCACAGACTTTAGTCTAGATATTACTTCTAATTTTAGCTTTCTGATTGGTTGAAAAATGCCAATGAGTTCACCATGCCATCTAGTGGCAGTGGTATGTTCAGTGTTGGTATTTATGATTGCTATGAAACATGACACTAAAAACAACATAAAACTGACAAGACTAGGTGTTCAGTGGTCAGTGTATTTTCATGTCGTTCTACAATCGTTCTGTAGCATGTGATTATACCCATATTAAAAAACAGAAATATTACCAATAGGATATAACATAGATTAAAACCTTCTCGTCCAGTCTAAAGATGGAAAAACAGTGTTAGAGACCATGATGGGAAACCATGACTGATTCTGCTGTACCTCTGACACAAATTTAATTTTCTTCAAACACTTCCGATCTACGGTTCAAAACTCATTTTCACAGCTCTTTTGTCCATTAACATGCATAAAGTCACCCTTGTTGCTGGGTTTCGATGCATGCATCATATTTTCGTAATAAGACAGGAATCGTACAACTTAACATCCGATTCCTGCACCTCTATATATTTATAAACAGCATTATCTCTGAGACGGTTATATTCAGACTATAGGTCTCTGGTAGATGTAAGCAATTCTGTTTGTGGTATATGTATTATACAGACATTCACAAGCGTTGAAGCAAAATCACGATACACAATTTTTTACCAATTTTTGTAATTGCATTTATATATCAATGTATCGCATATATGAACAAATGACAGTTGGTTTTCCCTGAAATATACACATAGAGAGGTTAACTTATGATCATAAAAGGAAATAGTTTTCTTTTGATATGTAAATTTCTCTCATATTACGCATGCACAAAAACATGGTCGCCTTTAAACAAAATGGCTGCCAGCCTAAATTGGTTGATACAATGTTGTTGTCACTTATTTCGTAATCCTGAATTGACTTGGTTGTAAAGTACCATTTGCCACACCCATTCAAAAATACGGTGCTGAATAACATCATTTACCTACTGTGTCACTACTTATTTAGTTATAAAGTAACATTTGCTACACCCATTCAAACATCCGGTGCTGAATAACATCATTTACCTACTGTGTCACTACTCTTACTGGACATTGGAAATTGATAGTAAATAACGGAACAGCATAGAAACCTAAACAGAAGAATAAAAACCCCACAATCAATAACAGAATGAATGTGTTCATGGTGATATGTAGCATACATTGTCATTTACAATATCTGATACCCAGTACATATAAACACCATTCCAACCACTATAGCTGGGACAACTCAAGCACCTACCACACCAGCGCCTACCACACCAGCGCCTACCACACCAGCGCCTACCACACCAGCGCCTACCACACCAGCGCCTACCACTCCAGCGCCTACTACAACTCCACCGCCTACAACTCCAGTGCCAACAACTCAAGCACCTGATGCCTGTACACCAAATCCATGCAACAATGGGGGAACGTGCGTCATCAATAATGGAGCTGTGTGTTCTTGTGCCGCAGGATTTGCTGGACAATTTTGTGACTCGACTGGTATGCTTATTTAAATTTACAGGTCAGATTTAACCAGTAAAGTAGGGTTTTTTGCCACTTTAAATAAAAGTGAAACTGATTTAAGTTTCATTTTAAGAATTAGATGTTTCAATGCTTTTTAAGTTGCTGCACAGTTGAATCATTGTACAAACATGCTGTAAAAGAAAATAGATTAAAGTTTTTTTGTTACCTTTTTCATTTAGAATGCTTTTAGATATTTCAAGCTCAACTATTTGAAGAGCAGTTCACAAATGTGTTATTCATTGATAATGAAGTTCTGTAGCATTAAGTTGCCCAGTTTTACTATGATATGATCCAAAAAAATGTTTATTTATAGAAATAGAGTAATATCAGCCCCCTACAAGGGTTGAAATTATTTGGTTTTTAATTTTTTTCATACATTATGTGTAACCTCAGTTACCGTAAATATTCGTGTATAGTGCGCACTTTTTTAAGCTGAAACTGTCGTGTCAAAAAGGGGGTGCGCACTATACGCAGGTACATGCCATTCCTGGGGTTATCATTCCTGAGTTCTGCATCCGCCATATTGGATTACCTCCCTTCACATAGTTATATGTAAAAGTCGTCGGTCTTATATGATAGTTTGGAGATAAAAACAACAAAAAATTAAAATAAGATATATTTCAAATGTTTTAATCATCTGCCATTCACGCTAGCATCACGGTGAATCTAATTTTTATTCATTTCCCGTCGGTCTTACTATTGGTCGGGGCTATAGTAGTGTCTGAATTTCTGCCTCATTTTGATGATGTATCTGTGGAATTCAATGAATCCGGAAGTTTTTAGGCGATTGTCGTTCTGTTCATAAATCGGACAGCCCATCCCACCGATGCCCAAAGTTGGTGACCCCATGACCTCTCTTGATCTGCATGGCCCGCACGCGCAGTTCTGTTGTACTGGCAGCGATGCCGGGATATCGGCGATCGCATACAAAGTTGAACAGCTCTCTCTCTCTCCATCTCTGGGTGTTTCGCTGTCGCACCTATATCAGCCCTTCTGGTCAGTGGTTGGGACTTTAGATGGTCTTTTCTTTCTTCCGTGCCTTGATATTTCACTCTGGAATGTCGAAGTGGCGACCGGCGGCACGAAACTCCAGTCTCTTGGCGTAGTCAAATGGTGTTTGCAGTTTCCCCATGTCGAAGTCGGTGTAAACAATCTATCATTAAATACCTTCGGATACCGCGGTGGGTACAGATACCATGAAAGATCATGCCTATACTGAACAAACCACCTGCTTTTATGGGGACAAGGTAGGATTGAAAATGTTCAGACAGTTAAAACAACATCGTTTTCTGACCAATAGTACGCGTTCAGCTCAAGCCGGGTGTCATCAGTCTCCTCATACTCAACGTGTTAACTGTCATTAACCGTTAATTATATAATCAGCCAAGCCTTTCATGCTTGTTAGGTCACCTGGGTAAATTTGTTTACTTAAGGTAATTACATGTGTTGGGGTCACGCTCATTGTGGTTTCCTAATTATCAATGGATCAGACCACATCAAATGTTTCGTCGCAGTGACCAGTCATTTAATTTTTCTGTAGATTTTTTTTTTTAATCTGATCTCCAAAAAGTACCTGCGCACTATACGCGAATATTTACGGTATATACTTGGTCATGATTTGCCTTCTCTGAATTTCAGTGGCTGAGTTTTACCACTGCACCTTTGAAAATGCAAATGCAGAGTGCTTCCTCAGGGATGCGACCAATGATGATTATGACTGGACTTTAAATTCCGTGAGTATATGTCCAGCTGTTGTTCTTGTTGTTCATCAGTCCCTTGTAAAAGTGTAACAGTGATCTTTTGTCACTTCCACCAGGAATGCCAGTCATAATGAAATCTCCTAAAACATTAGTGGTCCTAATTGGATCCTACAAAATAACATGCATATATATCATTTCTAGCTCACCTGTTCCAAGAAACGGTGAGCTTATGCTGTACTGTGTGTGTCAATTGTCTGTCCGTCCATCACTTTTTTACAAAATACTGCTAGTCATGAGAGACTGAGCAGATTTTGACCTTTTCAGTCAAAAGCATCCTTTGGGATGGAGCTTTGTATAAATGTTCGATCGTAGTCGCCAGGGAAGAAAGTCCAAGAGAAAAGTTTGCAAGTTTTACAAAATACTGCTAGTCATGAGAGACTGAGCAGATTTTGACCTTTTCAGTCAAAAGCATCCTTTGGGATGGAGCTTTGTATAAATGTTCGATCGTAGTCACCAGGGAAGAAAGTCCAAGAGAAAAGTTTGCAAGTTTTAAATCTACTTCTGTAGGAATTATTGGATTTTGCCTGAATTCGGTCTACAAAAGCATCCTTGGGTGAAGAGGAATGAATTTTGTCTTACTGGTGGGTCTCTATCTTCTTTTACTTGCTTTTAGGAGAAATAGAGCAATTTCTTAAAACTGCTTTTGTAGTAATGTAAGGATTATGTCCCAATTTAGTCTGAAATGTCCTTGGATGAAGGGTATACAATTTTGTGTAATTGTTTGGCCACAAAGCGGTAAATGTAAAGGTGCTTTTGGACATCATGTATAGGGATATAGTTGTTGATTTTAGTTGTCCGGCTTTCTGAAATCTGACAATTTAACAATGTTTGAAGTCTGACAGTTTTCGAGCACGATATAGAGTGAATCCTATACCAAATTAGAAAAATCTGTCGATTCTGACCACTCACAGCGAGATATGTCAAATGGTTCTGTGACCATTACATCTCGTTTAGGTAAGGCCGACATAGTTACTTGTTTCTAAGTGTATGTGTGTGTTGATGAGGCTGGTACCTGTATAATCACCTTACAGCATGTTTTGTTGTTGTGAAACAAATGACGTTGGCACCAGCCACATCATCATTGTACATGTTTATGATAATTGGAAAATAGTGCAAATTTAAGAATTCATAATATACTATAAAGATTCATGGGTGCAGGGCTGTGCTGATTTCTTTCAAGGCATTTTCCATAGGAGTAATAGTATTTATAACTGTCCATACACGACATCATTTGGTGAAGACACTACATTGTTCTCATTCCAGGGATCAACACCATCCTCAGGTACTGGACCTAGCAGTGCACAATCCGGTGCTAACTATATATACTTTGAAGTTTCCAGCCCTGTTACTAATGGAGACACTGCCCTATTGGAGACTTATACTATCTTACCTGGTAAATTATTTCTTTGTTGTCGTTTTAGGTGTTTGTGTGATGACTTCTCCAAAAAAAAAAAAATGCAGATCAATCGTTGTAGTGGGTTAAAGTATTACCCGTCTTCCCATGCAGTTGTTATTTTCTGACGGTTAAATATATAAAGTTACTAGAGTTATTGATTATTATGTCGGCCAACCCATCATAATACAAAGTCATTTCTTCAGTTAACAATTTTCATATTTGATGTTCTCATTTGTCCCTTGCAAATATCTGATTATAACTAAAAAGTTCTTACAAAGTGCCAAGATCCCTCATGGATCTCTTGTTTTAGATGAATGACATTTACTTTCTTTCATCTGAGTTTGCAGTCTGAAATATTTGTATTTTTTCCATTAACGATAGAATTTGAAATTAAGGTTGTGTGACATCACTTGTATTTAACAGCTCAAGATCGCTGCCTTTCCTTTTGGTATTCAATGAATGGACCAGGTGTGGGTTCTCTAATTGTTTCTACATCAAGCTCTGGTGCACTTTGGACTAGATCTGGTGACCAGGGAAATGCTTGGATTAGAGCTACTTTGGACCTCCCAATGGATCCTAACTTTCAGGTTTGATTGCACTTACATGTACATACAAAAACATAAAGATTGTGATGTGTGTACTTTTCTAGTTTCGGAAGTTTGAACTAGGATACATCTCTCGCTAATCAATGCCAGTAAGGCAACCTGTACTTGTCTCCTACATTACTCCCTCCTTCACAAAGTTGTTGACCCTGATGACAACCCAGGTTCAATATCTCCAAGGAAGCATCTTGATCTCCTATAGCTTCTACCTATTGGAGTGGAAAAAATTTGTATAGGAAAGAGCAATAAAATATATTTGCCCCTACTGTGGTTTGAAATGGCTTGTCTTTGCTGAATGCAGCCAAACTTCTACACGCAGGCTGAGAAATCCCTGTTCATTGAACCGGATCATGTTTGTTTTTCTCGCGTACACAAAAAAGATGAAATAGTATATTGTGATACATGTTGATCTTGCCATTATCAGTTTCCTATGAAATCTGCATCAAAATTGATGTCGGTTTGTGATAAAGGTATGAGTTACATAAGATATGGCACTACCCTGTTTTGAGTAGAATCATAGTGCAAGTTATTTTTTCCTTTTCTTACCAAGGGAAAAGATATTTCTGTCAAAAACCCTAATGCACCTGTTTATGGTTATAGTGATTTCATAGGGAAATCTTGTTTCCTTGAATGAAGTTGCTAGTATTGGACACTTGTTGGTGGTTTCATTGTTAACCTTGTTCTGTTCTAGAGTTGTGACATGGATCAAATCAAGTGACATTTAAATGCCAGACGTTGTCATTGAAGCAGAAGACACTTTCTCTTCTACAGCACCTGGTCATTGTACTTTTTCAGGATTCTAAAAAAGTTTTCAGTCAGTTGTTCCACTTCAGTGAAATTTCTATGGAGTTATGTCAAGTTTTACTTTCATAGTATGTAGAATGAGAAATAATGTTATAGAAATTGAGATTGCTTTTGTAGATTTTCATTCTACTGGTGTTTCAGCTTTTTATTGAAGCCTCACGTGGAAGTCATTGGAATGGTGATATTGCCTTGGATGAAATTGAACTTACAGATGGCTTATGTCGTAAGTATCGACTGCAACCTGTCAAAATAAAAAAAGTGATGTTTCAAGTGTAGGGTATTTTAAAATCGGTAGATGGAAGAAAAAATAAATGAAGAGATCTGTTTGTATCCGTCTACCTTGAAATAGGATAGAAAATACAAGGATACACCAGAACAAAAAGAACTTAAAATGTATTTTGAAAGATATAAAAGATCGAGGGAAACAAAAATTAAATTAAAGGTAAATAAATGTTAATGAAAGCTTGAAATGGAACGGCAGCCGGGGTATTTTTATCAATTTAGAAGATAAACATTGATCTCACTTTAAATCAAGGTCATCTGGTCATTATGTAGGCCCTTGTTACTACAATCAAACTTCTATGAATTTAACTTTAATAATTAAAATTTCTTGTATCAAATTTTTTAGCTGGTGCCGAATTTTATCTCTGTATAAAACTACTAACCTTTTATAAGTCAAAGTTTTATAAACGTTTTCAATATATCGGGTTTTTCATGGACTGTTAGCAATGGTATTAAGTCATTGGCACCTCATGATTCAAACACAAAATTTACATGTACAGTTATTTTAATCCTGCAAAATCTCTTTTCCTCTTTTTTTTTGCACTACCTGACAAAAGGATTACAATGGAGTGCTGTTTACTTTGTATAGTGAAATTGAATAATGACTTGACTCAGATTTTGGTTAATTGCATACTTACAAGCCATGACATTTATCAGCAATGATAATGGGATGCCATTATCTGTTCCTCCACCATTGTTATACATTGTTGCACTATCGTGTAGTGAAGTTTATGGAATTGTGAACATCGGCAATCAGACTTATTATTATAGCCTAAGATGCATGATGTTAGGGAATTCATTTCGAGACGGAATGCATGTGCTTTTCAGTCCCTTAAACCTCAAAATGTCAAAGTTAGACTGTATATCATATTCCTTGCTCTACTGAGTGACACTATCATATTCCTGGCTCTACTGAGTGACACTATCGTATTCCTGGCTCTACTGAGTGACACTATCGTATTCCTGGCTCTACCTAGTGATGCTATCATAATCCTGGCTCTACTGAGTGACACTATCGTATTCCTGGCTCTACTGAGTGACACTATCGTATTCCTGGCTCTACTGAGTGACACTATCATATTCCTGGCTCTACTGAGTGACACTATCGTATTCCTGGCTCTACTGAGTGATGCTATCATAATCCTGGCTCTACTGAGTGACACTATCGTATTCCTGGCTCTACTGAGTGACACTATCATATTCCTGGCTCTACTGAGTGACACTATCGTATTCCTGGCTCTACTGAGTGACACTATCGTATTCCTGGCTCTACTGAGTGACACTATCATATTCCTGGCTCTACTGAATGACACTATCGTATTCCTGGCTCTACTGAGTGACACTATCGTATTCCTGGCTCTACTGAGTGACACTATCGTATTCCTGGCTCTACTGAGTGACATTTTCGTATTCCTGGCTCTACTGAATGACACTATCGTATTCCTGGCTCTACTGAGTGATTCTATCATATTCCTTGCTCTACTGAATGACATTTCCTTTCTCATCAACATGGTTAATACAATGTTATCAAATTGTTATAGATAGCTGGGCAGTGGTTTTTCTATTTTCCTTTAAAGCTGAAAAAGATTTCACCTCTATAAGTGTTACTTTCTGTGAAAATGAAAAAAATAAAATATCTTGAATCTAAATTTCCCTACCCCAGACATATGTTTTGTTATTCATGTTTGAATCATGGTGATCAGAGAGAAATGAGTGAAAAAAATTTAATAATTAAGAAAGTTGTGTAATGTTACCATGGCCATAATTTCACCATAATGGTATTTTGATCTGGTTCATTTCCCTGTGCATTGTCTTCCATAATATCATTTCAGAAAACTTGTACAGTAAACACTTTTTAGTTTATGGCTGTTTTAAACTTTTGACATATAATGTCATATTTGAATTTGAATTTATTTTTTCAAACAAAATATCTGCAACCTATAGACCATGTCTTAAGAGATTTAAAAGACTACAAACATATTGCTTACTGATTCGGAAATTTAGATGCCACAAAATCATGGAAGAATAAGGATAAAAAACAGAACAATCTCAAACAGGTCTTCTCACTTGTTGGTAAAAAGCCTTCATTAACCTATATGATAGTGAATCTCCAAACAGTTTTTAGAAGTCTAATGTTCAAAGTGATGTTCCACTCTCACTGGTCATGATTAATTTAATGATAGTAACTTTCTTACAATTTTAAATATCTGACTTTTAGACGCTGTATTATATTTATGTATATAAACCATTTGATTGTTATATCATACTTGAGTGGTAATAGTATCATTGATTGTCGAGCATCACTGAAATTAAGTTACAATCTATCATTACCATTGGGTAAAAGAAGGGAGTGTAAATGTATAAGCTAATTTTGATATTCACAGTATTGTCATAAATTAATATTATATTGATCAAACAAACTTGAATGTAAACAATACATGGTTTCAATACATTAGTTTTCCATCTTACTCACTTTAAATGTATGTTTTACAAATGAACATTGGAAGAGGGATCTTGATGACTATATCCTTATGATGTAATACTGGTTGTAAGTATAATGACTTTATACTATACTTTCTGTTTAAGACTCATGATTTTTTATTCGAAAAAATAGACGCCAATTTCGGGATTTTGTGATGAAGCTTAATTTGAGTTTCGATAATTTTTTTTGTTTTTTTTTTTAATATTAGGTCATATTTATGGTTTTCTGACAACCAAGACCAATGCACCTCGAGAACTGCTTTGTTGTACTTAAAAACTTTTTGATGTCTTTATGAAGAGTGTGAATACTATGTCTGTTTCAGCGGTGTTACCTTGTGATCTACCGACAACATGTTTAAATGGTGGTACCTGTCTGACTGGCAACGGTAACAGCTTTTCCTGTGTTTGTGATACTGGCTTCACTGGAGACAACTGTGAAAACGCGGGTACATATCTTATGTCTTCATTATAGATATCCATTGTCATGCTGCGTTTCTGCTTGATTTCTTCAATACAAACAAGATCTCACTGCTTAATTAACTCTACTTCTAGAATATTTATCTGAAAGAAATTAGAAATCCAGATTTACAATACTCTACCTATAGAATATTTGAAAAGAAATTAGAAATCCAGATTTACAATACTCTACCTATCTGAAAAGAAATTAGAAATCCCCAAAGTATTTCTGGACTTGCCCATGACCTGTATACCTGTTGTCAGCTTTACATATTTTAAATATTCATTTGTAATTGATATTTTCTTCTGTTACTGATTCAGGTACCACTCTGCCTCCTTCAACATTTGCACCCGGTTCAAGCTTTTCTTGCACTTTTGAAGCTGGTGTCCCATGCTTCCTACACCAGGAGTCCTTAGATGACTTTGATTGGACGTTTCCTGAGGTAGTTTGTCCAATATATAATCCCTTTTAAAACACTGAATATTGTAGTCTCTACTTTGATGAAATTTGAGAGAAACACCTGTGACGGCAGCAGCACTAATAGTTCATCTCATTGACGGTGAACACCTTTGTAGCATATGATAAGGGCTATTTCAGTCAAACATCTACTTGATCCTAGGACTTTAAAAAATGCTTGAATCTGTTGCTGTAAGTGGAATATTGATTGTGATATTTTCTGTTACCATGTCGATCCTCTAAGTTAACTGTCAAATTTTTTGACTAGGTATACAGTATTTCTATCAATGTGACCATTGTTTCCATTTTGCTCCATTTCGTTATCCATGTCAATCGCCTCCTGATAGGCTGGTCAAATGGCGCTGTGGTAACACTCGCCTTTTACCTAGCCGTCCGGGGTTTGATTCCGAGAACGAACATGAAAAGATAGGGGGTCATGTGTCCAGCCACATTGGTTTTCCTCAGGTACTTTGGTTTCCTCCCACAGCAAAACCTCTTGTGCACTTATATCAGGGCCAGAAAGAATGATTCATATGTTAACTTGTTTTGAGATTGATGTAAAATAATTTTTTATTTATTTACTTCCTGTTGTGCCACATGATTGAAGGAACGTTTTGATTGGCCAGGACAATGTCGATGACTGTTTCAAACAATTGTGCAGGTCTCCATTTTTGTTGAAATTTGTTCATATTGTGTTTATTCCAACTCCTTTAACCTAGAATTATTTTAGAATGGTGATCATATGCTCATTTTTATGCATATACTGGAGACTAGATCATGAAATTGTCATTTTACCACTTGAAGGTGTCTCGTGTAAAACCAAGCAGATCTTACTATCCCCCTAATTCTCCTTGTTTTCCATGGTCTAATTGTCCAGCTTATAAACGTTTTAATATTAACACAACTTTTTATTGATAATACCAAAGGCATGACTTGTTGCCATAAAGGATGTTTTGTATGGGTCAGATTGTTTTAATTGAAATTGTTCAGCCTTGTGCTGCATTGAATACTGCTGTTATTGCTGCCATTGTCAAATGGTTTTATGCAACCGAGTGTATACTACTTCCCATGTCTGTCCTGTCCCATTCTGTCATTTCACGTTGTGCCCCATCCTGTCCCGTCCCATTCTGTCATTTCACGTCGCACCCCATCCTGTCCTGTCCCGTCCCATTCTGTCATTTCACGTCGCGCCCCATCCTGTCCTGTCCCAATCCAATGTAAGCACTTAGTAACTTCATTCTTTGACAGATTTTAGTCAAACTTTATGCAAAGCTCAATTATGAGTATATTTTGTACATAGTTGTTTCAGGGGTCCAAGGTCAAGGTCACCCTTGCTATATATAGAAATCACCAACGGATGAAATATAAACATTTTACAGCTTAATTCTTTCATGGAGTTGGTCAAACTTTACGCAAAGATCCAAGCACGAGTCTACTTTGTTTCAGGAGTCTAGGGGTAAGGCCTTGGCAGAGGCAACATGTCTTGCAGACATTTTCCTGTTTATTTCTACTTTGACTCCAGCTTTGAGTCACTTTGACTCCAGCTTTGAGTCACATTTAGATAGTACTTTCAATCATTGTGTAACAAGTTCAGACCTGTACCATATTCAAGATGGTCTTGACTTAAATTTTTTATATCTCTCTACTTTTCTTGGTCAGAAAGACTGACAGAGAAAGCACTTTCCCTGATAAATAGTGAATGGTCCAAACTGAAATTTTGACAAAGTAAAGACATCACAGGGCATCATCTGGAATATCTATATTTGTCCTGAAGATCAGTTTTTTTTGGGGTTGGGCCTTTCACTTTGGAGTTATGTTTGGTCTCCAAACAGTGACATCTATATAACAATGAATGTAGCTTTAACATTAACACAGCACCTGTTCAATAAATGGGAATTTAGATAAGATAGGCTGAGATTTTGATTAGACATGTATTCATCTAGTCTTTCCATTGTTTACATGACAAAAGTTTGTTTTTCTTCATTTTATTTTGAATGCAATACAACAACCAGACATGACTTAATGCGGTTACATATCCAAGATGTTTCGTTTGCTATGTCTAAAATGACTAGTTAATTGGTACTTGTTACTAGGTTTTTTTATGGTGTGATATTTGGTGATAGGAAATGCATCGTTACATGAGGTATATTGTCTTGCAGCATTCCACATACTGATATAAAATTTTTAGCAACACCTCGGAATCAACCTGAACAATACATAAAATCAGAAATCCTGAAAACTTTTTGTCACATTTCAATATTTGTTCTAGGTTATGATTACAGCAATAAGACCAAAGCAGACTGATTTTTTTTTTGCATGATAATTAACATAGTGGGAATATCAGTCTGTCCAAATGATTCCCTGCAGTCTAGACATCAAAACTGAATGACGATTATAACATGTGGTGCTGTGTTTAGCCATCATGAATGTAACTACAGGTGTTAAAACGTTGTTTATGTTATGGACCTGTTATAATGGCAATATAAACAAAACTGAGTGTTTGTGGACCACTGTTTTGACTTGTACAACAAATTTCCTCACTTGTTTACTCGTATATACTACCTTAACCTGTACACATGAACCAGCAATTTCACCCTGCCTCTCAGATAATTTCATTAAAGCTCTAACTTGTACTCTTAAAAATTTTACAAGTAAATATGTGGATTAACTGTCCTAACTTCTCCATACCACACCTGACCAGTAAAACACAAACAAGATAAAGACATTCATATTGAAATAAATTCAGGAATCTCAATGCATAGCTCTGTTATTTATATAACAATTTTGAGACATATACACATACATGGAACTGAGTATATGCCATTGTGTGATGTGTAATACCATAAATACCCATCTCAAAGAAGGATTTCGTACCCAGAAACTGACAAATTGAAATCCTAATCTTTAACACCTGTATAATGTCATTCCATGTGTTATGTTAAAACGGAAATGGCTGTTATTACCATGCTCATGTATTCAGAGATGTGTGTACGTATTTAATTGTTGACGCCCGGTCATTTGATGTGGATTTCCCACTAATTTGTTAAAGTTTACACGTATAATGATGTATTTTTAGTGAAGTAGAATCTGTATTTAGTCAAGGGCATCGCAGAAAAACAGAATCATATGAGATATGTCTGCCTTCTGCACTTTTACATATCCGACACTCAGTTGAAGTAACACTTTGTCACAGGTACCATGTGACCAGTAACTGTATTAACTCTCTCGTGTGTGGTACTTTGGATTGCTTTAAATACAGGTATCGGGACATATCAGCGCCATCTGGGTGGTACTACAAGTTAGATTAAGATGTAACAGAATTTAGCAAAAACCAAAATTGCGGCCAAAATTCTTTCAGTGTTCAGGTTTGCCATCAATTGTTGTTCCTTGTTTTCGATTTTTCTTTATTGTACATGTATATGTTGTAAAGATTAAACACCCACTGCTTTGCTTCCTTGCAGCAAGCTGATGGCAAATTGGATATTTGGTATCTGTATATTTCAGAGTAGCCGAGTGGAGCAAGATACTTCATTACCATTGAAATTGTGTATGCTTTACACTTTTTCAATGTTTTGTAACGACTAACTCAATGTCTTATTTCTATAGTTGGGTTACTTGTCTTCCTCCAGCACTAGAGCTTACAACACCACCTAGGGAACATCTCTCATTTATTGTAAATAATTATTTCATTGTCCTTTGTAGTCCGGTAGTACGCCGTCCTCCAGCACCGGTCCTGACGTTGCCAGTGAGGGAACATTTTATGCATATATTGAGACCTCATCTCCAAGGACTGCAGGAGATACAGCAGTGCTTATGTCCGATATTCTACCCTGTACGTACCCTTTAATTCTGGTGACACCAATAAGGCAATTTTAGTTGAAACATACACTGCAGATGAAGTTAATTAGTCACATAATGTACAACAAGGACAAGGCGATGACTTTTATATCTATAAAATTTTGCTACAAATGAATACTGCAGTTACAAATTATACATATTTAAATCATCAGTAAATTTATAGACATTGATATTGTTTGTTAATTTCAGTAGAATCATTAATTGTGCTGACCAAAGAATACACTACTGAATGTTGTTGTTCAGACACTGATGGGCAGTCATGGATGATCGTTCCCCCATCGTATACGACCAATCTGTGATTATTTGAATAACCTGCCACAGTCGTAAGGAGTTTTATGTAGCAGAGTTTTGCCTGTGTATTCATCACAGTTCACCCCCTTATAATTGTGGTAATTTAGAACATTTTTGGTGATGACTAATTCTGAATTTTTTTTGAATTTGAAGTGGAGAATTTTTGCCTGACATTTGACTACCATATGTACGGATCTTCTATGGGAACCCTCGGTGTATTGGTAAATGATGTGGGTGCTAATGCAGGTGCTACAATGAGTCTTTTATGGGAAATGTCTGGTGACCAAGGCAATGCATGGCACAATGCAGCCATTGAGATCCCTCCAACTCCCTCCCTAAGGGTATGTATTCCAACTTCCAGAAAGTTTGTCCATTACTTTGACAAGGGAATAATGCAGTGATTATTTGTGATCCACTCAATGATATGTTCAACTTTCAAATAAATCTTTTTTACAGTTTTGAAATGAGAACAAATTGCCCATCCATCTTGTCACAAGTTCATTTGTCCGGAGATCTCCTTCTCCAATTTAGAAACTATCTTTTTTTCAAACTGAGCTTAATCACTATGACATGAACGTATTTTCCTGAATGACAATTTGATTTGACTGTACTTAGAAGAGTGTTTCATTGCTATGACAACCATGCTAAGGTTAATGGTGGCCTTGGATTTGTTGAAACAAGATTTTGCCTAATTTTGACGAATTTTTATGGTGTGGCATTAGGGGAAGCCAAACATTGTTGAAAGGTTTTATTGTCAAGACAACATAAAATGTAGAAATTTGTCCAACATTGATATTAATTTACAGGTTGGTAGACAATTTATAGCTTGACATCTTCTGTTGCAGGTCTTCTTTGAAGGCATTCGAGGCGGCGGATACAGGTCAGATGCAGCTATTGATAATGTTATAATGAGACCAGGATCTTGTGGTAAGCATAGAAAACTTTTTTTTAACAAAATTCTGCATAGATTAGATGAATATAACCTCTTTATTTAATGGTGAAAATGGTGTCCGGCAGATTTGAATATTCGAAAGTATTTACTGTTGTAAGATGACCTTATGGTAATGAGACTGTATTACCTGACAATAGGATTACGATAGCCCACTATCATTAGCTCTCTGTTGCGGGGTTAATTAATGAATGGACACATATTTGAAATGCACTTGGTTTTACTTACAAGCCATGATATTTAATCAAAGATAATGGGGTGTTGTGTGATGTTCACCGCTGCATTGTGGGGTGTTGTGTGATGTTCACCGCTGCATTGTGGGGTGTTGTGGGATGTTCACCGCTGCATTGTGGGGTGTTGTGTGATGTTCACCGCTGCATTGTGGGGTGTTGTGGGATGTTCACCGCTGCATTGTGGGGTGTTGTGTGATGTTCACCGCTGCATTGTGGGGTGTTGTGTGATGTTCACCGCTGCATTGTGGGGTGTTGTGTGATGTTCACCGCTGCATTGTGGGGTGTTGTGGGATGTTCACCGCTGCATTGTGGGGTGTTGTGTGATGTTCACCGCTGCATTGTGGTAGTGGCATTTAGTTAGGTGTAATTTACACAATTTTGAATTGATTTCTCTCAAGTGTCACTTTTTAGCTTTAAGTATAAAAACAAGAGAAAAAGTGATTTATCTGTCAGTCAGGTGTTCTCCGATAGATTTAGACAAGCCATCCTTAGAACAAAAGCAAACACTTTTGTAATTTTTTAGCCGAAAAAAGTGTGATGTTAGTACTGTCTGGACAGAATACATTATAATTTGCTTTCTTTTAAATTCATTTGTGTCTATAATGTTTATGTATCGGTCCTTCAATAATTACGATAACAGGCGAAGACCACTTTAATGCTGCACGTCATTTCCTTTGATATCGACCTGTAAAATGCATATACTGTGTGACATGAAGGATCAAATTCTCGTTGATTTCTTTTTAAAGTTGTTTTTTTCATGAATGAAAATGTTTAAAGATAAAAATGCATCTTTTCATTTAAACTTCTGTTTTGGTATTTGTTGTGTTTGTTTAGGTAGAAATATTGTCATCAACTTTATATAGCCATGAACATATAAAATATTGATCTAACCCACAACGCATGATTCAAAGACTCAAAGTATGCAAGTTTTTTTGGCAGTCCCTTCAACTTTAAAAAAAATTGAAGTTTGACTATATCATATACATTGGATATTAAAATTACATTAATAGCATTAAGTACAACCAGTACCTTAAAATTGTCTATACAGGCAGTGTCTGTACCAGTGTCTGTACCAGCCATCTGTACAGTGTCTATACATTGTCAAGCAGTATTGGTATAGTGTCTATACAGGCAGTGTCTGTACCAGCAGTCTGTACAATGTCTATACATTGTCAAGCAGTATTGGTATAGTGTCTATACAGGCAGTGTCTGTACCAGCAGTCTGTACAATGTCTATACATTGTCAAGCAGTATTGTTATATTGTCTATACAGGCAGTGTCTGTACCAGTAGTCTGTACAATGTCTATACATTGTAAAACAGTATTGTTATAGTGTCTATACAGGCAGTGTCTGTACCAGTGTCTGTACCAGCAGTCTGTACAATGTCTATAAATTGTCAAGCAGTATTGGTATAGTGTCTATACAGGCAGTGTCTGTACCAGCAGTCTGTACAATGTCTATACATTGTCGAGCAGTATTGGTATAGTGTCTATACAGGCAGTGTCTGTACCAGTGTCTGCACCAGCAGTCTGTACAATGTCTATACATTGTCAAGCAGTATTGTTATAGTGTCTATACAGGCAGTGTCTGTACCAGTATTTGTACCAGTGTCTGTACCAGCAGTCTGTACAGTGTCTATACATTTTCAAGCAGTATTGTTATAGTGTCTATACAGGCAGTGTCTGTACCAGCAGTCTGTACAGTGCATATACATTGTCAAGCAGTATTGTTATAGTGTCTATACAGGCAGTGTCTTTACAAGCAGTCTGTACCAGCAGTCTGTACAGTGTCTGTACCAGTGTCTGTACCAGTGTCTGTACCAGTGTCTGTACCAGTGTCTGTACCAGTGTCTGTACCAGTGTCTGTACCAGCAGTCTGTACAGTGCTTATTCATTGTCAAACAGTATTGGTATAGTGTCTATACAGGCAGTGTCTGTACCAGTGTCTGTACCAGCAATTTGTACAGTGTCTATACATTGTCAAGCAGTATTGGTATAGTGTCTATACAGGCAGTGTCTTTACTAGCAGTCTGTACCAGCAGTCTGTACCAGCAGTCTGTACAATGTCTATACATTGTCAAACAGTATTGTTATATTGTCTATACAGGCAGTGTCTGTACCAGCAGTTTGTACAGTGTCTATACATTGTCAAGCAGTATTGTTATAGTGTCTATACAGGCAGTGTCTGTACCAGTGTCTATACAGGCAGTGTCTGTACCAGCAGTCTGTACAATGTCTATACATTGTCAAGCAGTATTGTTATAGTGTCTATACAGGCAGTGTCTGTACCAGTAGTCTGTACAATGTCTATACATTGTCGAGCAGTATTGGTGTAGTGTCTATACAGGCAGTGTCTGTACCAGTGTCTGTACCAGCAGTCTGTACAATGTCTATACATTGTCAAACAGTATTGTTATAGTGTCTATAAAGGCAGTGTCTGTACCAGTGTCTGTACCAGCAGTCTGTACAATGTCTATAAATTGTCAAGCAGTATTGGTATAGTGTCTATACAGGCAGTGTCTGTACCAGTATTTGTACCAGTGTCTGTACCAGCAGTCTGTACAGTGCCTATACATTGTCAAGCAGTATTGGTATAGTGTCTATACAGGCAGTGTCTGTACCAGCAGTCTGTACAGTGCGTATACATTGTCAAACAGTATTGTTATAGTGTCTATACAGGCAGTGTCTGTACCAGCAGTCTGTACAATGTCTATACTTTGTCAAACAGTATTGTTATAGTGTCTATACAGGCAGTGTCAGTACCAGTGTCTGTACCAGCAGTCTGTACAATGTCTATACATTGTCAAACAGTATTGTTATATTGTCTATACAGGCAGTGTCTGTACCAGTGTCTGTACCAGCAGTCTGTACCAGCAGTCTGTACAGTGTCTATACATTGTCAAGCAGTATTGGTATAGTGGCTATACAGGCAGTGTCTGTACCAGTGTCTGTACCAGCAGTCTGTACAGTGTCTATACATTGTCAAACAGTATTGTTATAGTGTCTATACAGGCAGTGTCTGTACCATTGTCTGTACCATTGTCTGTACCATTGTCTGTACCAGCAGTCTGTACAGTGTCTATACATTGTCAAGCAGTATTGGTATAGTGTCTGTACCAGCAGTCTGTACAGTGCTTATACATTGTCAAACAGTATTGTTATATTGTCTATACAGGCAGTGTCTGTACCAGTGTCTGTACCAGCAGTCTGTACAGTGTCTATACATTGTCAAGCAGTATTGGTATAGTGTCTATACAGGCAGTGTCTGTACCATTGTCTGTACCAGCTGTCTGTACAGTGTCTATACATTGTCAAGCAGTATTGTTATAGTGTCTATACAGGCAGTGTCTGTACCAGCAGTCTGTACAGTGTCTATACATTGTCAAGCAGTATTGTTATAGTGTCTATACAGGCAGTGTCGGTACCAGCAGTCTGTACAGTGTCTATACATTGTCAAGCAGTATTGTTATAGTGTCTATACAGGCAGTGTCTGTACCAGCAGTCTGTACAGTGTCTATACATTGTCAAGCAGTATTGTTATAGTGTCTATACAGGCAGTGTCGGTACCAGCAGTCTGTACAGTGCTTATACATTGTCAAACAGTATTGTTATATTGTCTATACAGGCAGTGTCTGTACCAGTGTCTGTACCAGCAGTCTGTACAGTGTCTATACATTGTCAAGCAGTATTGTTATAGTGTCTATACAGGCAGTGTCTGTACCAGCAGTCTGTACAGTGTCTATACATTGTCAAGCAGTATTGTTATAGTGTCTATACAGGCAGTGTCGGTACCAGCAGTCTGTACAGTGCTTATACATTGTCAAACAGTATTGTTATATTGTCTATACAGGCAGTGTCTGTACCAGTGTCTGTACCAGCAGTCTGTACAGTGTCTATACATTGTCAAGCAGTATTGTTATAGTGTCTATACAGGCAGTGTCTGTACCAGCAGTGAATGATTTAAAGTTTGTAATTCACCTTTGTTTGATCTGAATGTATGCATTTTAATTGAAGGATGTGATTTACAACCTTGTCAAAATGGAGGTTCATGTTCTGAGGATTTGAATGGACAGATCACATGCGTCTGTGGCCCAGGATTTACCGGAGCATTTTGTGAATCCTTCGGTGAGTATGAATGGGCAGGTTTTAACCTATGGCCCTAAAAGTTGAAATCAATTATCCATTCCATGCTACCCTTTAGAATTAGTACTCTCATACATTAGTAGTTCTGTCCTTATACTCAGCTGTTCAGATTATCCAAATATTGATTTCCAACAATTTTTTTTGTGCAGAGGTGGCAGGAAAAACTTCTAGCTCATTCAAAAGCTTTGGGAAGAACAAGGTTAAAGAAATGGGATAAAACATTGTTACGTACCTGACAAGAATCAAAAGTTTTCGGTTGTTGCATAAGAGTTTGTGGTTTTAAATAAACCTAGATCGACTAGAAATTGGATAATATTGAACTTCAAAAAATCAACTGCCTCTCTATGGCCACCATGTTACTCCAACTTATTAACTGCCTCTCTATGGCCACCATGGAACTCCAACCCAATAACTGCCTCTCTATGGCCACCATGGAACTCCAACCCATTAACTGCCTCTCTATGGCCACCATGGAACTCCAACCCATTAACTGCCTCTCTATGGCCACCATGGAACTCCAACCCATTAACTGCCTCTCTATGGCTACCATGGAACTCCAACCCATTAACTGCCTCTCTATGTCCACTATGGAACTCTAACCCATTAACTGCCTCTCTTTGGTCACCATTGAACTTCAACCAATTAACTGCCTCTCTATGGCCACCATGGAACTCCAACCCATTAACTGCCTCTCTATGGCCACCATGGAACTCCAACCCAATAACTGCCTCTCTATGGCCACCATGGAACTCCAACCCATTAACTGCCTCTCTATGGCCACCATGGAACTCCAACCCATTAACTGCCTCTCTATGGCCACCATGGAACTCCAACCCATTAACTGCCTCTCTATGGCTACCATGGAACTCCAACCCATTAACTGCCTCTCTATGTCCACTATGGAACTCTAACCCATTAACTGCCTCTCTTTGGTCACCATTGAACTTCAACCAATTAACTGCCTCTCTATGGCCACCATGGAACTCCAACCCATTAACTGCCTCTCTATGGCCACCATGGAACTCCAACCCATTAACTGCCTCTCTATGGCTACCATGGAACTCCAACCCATTAACTGCCTCTCTATGTCCACTATGGAACTCCAACCCATTAACTGCCTCTTTGGTCACCATTGAACTTCAACCATTTAATTGCCACTCTATTGCCACCATTGAACTTCAATCCATTAACTGCAACTCTATGGCCACCATTGAATGTCAACCCACTAACTGCCTCTCTATTGCCACTATTGAACGTTAACCCATTAATTGATTCTCTATGGCCACTATTGAACGTCAACTCATTAACTGCCTCTCTATTGCCATCATTGAACTTCAGCCAATTAACTGCCTCTCTATTGCCACCATTGAACTTCAATCCATTAACTGCAACTCTATGGCCACCATTGAATGTCAACCCACTAACTGCCTCTCTATTGCCACTATTGAACGTTAACCCATTAATTGATTCTCTATGGCCACTATTGAACGTCAACTCATTAACTGCCTCTCTATTGCCACCATTGAACTTCAGTCCATTAACTGCCTCTCTATTGCCACCATTTCGTCAATTAAAATGACAAAGGTTTGTAGCATTGTGGTAGACTTCAATAAGAAATGACAAGTGTCTTAAATTGACAAATTTTAATGCATTGGTCACCTGGTCAAAATTAACTCAATCATGATTTTTAGAATGTTTTACTTAATCTCTACAAAACGTCATTGTCTCCATCAGATGGGAGCACCATTACCTGTTCATTTGAGGACAATGAAAACTGTTTCTTGATGCAGGATAATACGGATGACTTTGATTGGACCATTACTTCTGTAAGTTTAAATATGTGTTTTTATTTTCATAGAAACCTTTTAGAGACATCTATATACTGCTTTGTCTGGCCTTTTTGTCTCAGAAGCATAACTTTGACCACAACTGAGCAAGGATTGTGATCCTTGATTTGTATGTCATGTTTATTAACGTGATAATGCAGTGTACTAACTTCGAGACCAATAAGACTGACATTTCCTTATTTAGAGTTATTGCCCTTTGTCAAAGTCATGTGTTTTGAGCATAACTTAGATGCTCGCGTTTAAACTAGCATAAGGGAACTCGGTGTATAAATTCGTCATGCCAATATGTGTATACCAAAGTCGGGGCTTCTGTTTTACTACCAAATTTTTGCCCAATGTTGAAATTTCATGTCTGGAGCACAAATTTGTTTTCAATAGATGCCGCTGAAACTTGCAATTTATTATAGTAAATTTATTCTTTCAAAAACTGTTTAAAAGCCTCTTATCTACACAATTTAAAACACCAAAATATAAACGCAAAGTTGTTGCTTGTTGCTTGTATGTACATGAAGTATCGGCTTGACTGAGTAAAATGTGCTCTTATATAGCTCGGGCATAAGGATGTTATCATACACAGATACCTGTATGTAACCTGGTAAAACATTCTTTCCTCTTAACTCTCCATTTTAACATGTTTCTACAGATGTGTCTTTAATATGATGTTTGATTTCTTTTTCATTGATCAAAGAAAATTAAGTAAACAATTCTTTGTTTTTAACATCAAGCAATCCAACTTTTCATTATCAAAGAATCACTTTCCACACAATAAATGTGAATTTAGATATAAACCATTGTGAATGCACTGTAGCTAGACCACAAATACGACTTTTATTTGAATTTCATAGCTCTGAAGAGTATTGAATAGAAAGCAAGGTTTTGATTGGCTAATAGAAAGTGGATATCATTACTGAAGTGATTATCACTACAATTGTGATATACACTGTAGGTTTGGTGTTGATTTCTAACATTTCACCGCCTGAATTATGAGTAAAGCTAGTAAAGGTGATGATTCTCCAGATCTTAACAAGTCTCTTCCACTATACTCTCATTACCTCGGGAAATTAAGCACTTGAGTTATTCATTGATTTACATAACCTTTTTCCACTTCTGGTTTCTCCCAACAAAGCAGTGAGATTTTTTACCCGACAAATTGATTGATATTTGACCCAAGTTCATGGTTTAACATGTTGTTTCATTCTTATAATTAAATAAAAAAATAATAAAGCATAACACAAATTTATGATGTATCAAACAGGGAAGCACTCCTAGCAGCAACACAGGACCATCAGCGGCCTTCGAAGGAAACAAGTATGCCTATATTGAAGCGTCGAGTCCTAGAGTTGCATTGAATGTTGCAGAATTTTCTGCAGATTTAAATGCCAATGGTAAGTCAAGATATATAAAATATGCGAAATTGACAACGCCATATAATGTAAACGAGCAAAAATTTGTTACAGATATATGATACCTGACACAATTTTGTTTTTGGTATGTGATGTATGTGAAACCAAAATAATTGGTTCAAGGTTCAGGTCCAAAGAGTAGTTAATATGTGATTAATAAGTCATGTAGGAATACAAATTACAAAATTCAGATTCTAAAGAATAAATGGCAGGTAGATTGTTTAAACTTTGAAGTATTGGAGAGCAATGTACATACCAGCTTGACATGCTGTACATAAAATGGTCCATTGTTTCTGACTTCAGCTGGTGAATTCTGTCTAACCTTTGCCTATCATATGCATGGAGAAAGTACTGGAAGTCTGGAAATTTCTCAAACAAGTGGTCAACAACTAGTAACCTTATGGTCAAAATATGGAAATGTTGGCAATTTCTGGCAGTCCACTGGCGTCCAGATTCAATCTGTGGCCAATACAAAGGTAGGTATTGAAGGAGTTGCCTCCCTTTTTGACACAAAGTTTATTGAAATTTTTGATGTTTGTCTTTATATGTACAGTAAGTCAATTCTATAAAAAAAGTCATTGCATTGATATACATATATAGACTGTTGTATTCTCCTGTCACTTCCTACATCCTTACAACAGTTCATGGCACAAGTGGAAGTCATTTGTCTAGAGTGGGTTTCAGGATAAAGATTACTAATCAGAGTGATATACTATGAAGTCTGCAAAGGATCAACACCAAACTTCAAAGCCAGAACAACAAACTGTTATACAACCTGGTGATTTATTTGATGTATATCAAAGGATCAAACTAGTCTTTTTTTCTTCAAGTTGTCGGACATGGAAATGTTACAGGGGTGAAGAGAGTGATAGTGATAATAACCTAGAGTGTTGAGGATGGTTCCAGGGGTGAAGAGTGATAGTGATAATAACCTCTAGAGTGTTGAGGATGGTTCTGGGGGTGAAGAGTGATAGTGATAATAACCTCTAGAGTGTTGAGGATGGTTCTGGGGGTGAAGAGTGATAGTGATAATAACCTAGAGTGGTGAGGATGGTTCTGGGGGTGAAGAGTGATAGTGATAATAACCTCTAGAGTGGTGAGGATGGTTCTGGGGGTGAAGAGTGATAGTGATAATAACCTAGAGTGTTGAGGATGGTTCTGGGGGTGAAGAGTGATAGTGATAATAACCTAGAGTGTTGAGGATGGTTCCAGGGGTGAAGGGGTGATAAGAGAGTGATGAAGAGAGTGATAGTGATAATAACCTAGAGTGTTGAGGATGGTTCTGGGGGTGAAGAGTGATAGTGATAATAACCTAGAGTGTTGAGGATGGTTCCAGGGGTGAAGAGAGTGATAGTGATAATAACCACTAGAGTGTTGAGGATGGTTCCAGGGGTGAAGAGAGTGATAGTGATAATAACCTAGAGTGTTGAGGATGGTTCCAGGGGTGAAGAGAGTGATAGTGATAATAACCTCTAGAGTGTTGAGGATGGTTCTGGGGGTGAAGAGTGATAGTGATAATAACCTCTAGATTGTTGAGGATGGTTCCAGGGATGAAGAGAGCTATCATTTGCTGATTAATGTTATCAAACAGGATTAGATATGGTAGGTTTTCCAGATATTTACATATATAAATAAATGTACAGAATGCACGGAGAATTCATCATATTTTCTCTATAAATGTATATATATAGTTTACCATGTCATAAGTCAAACATCACTAGATCTTTAGATACTAAGGATCCCAGATGTGGAATCTTTTACCATGTCATATCAGAAACTGCTCATCACTTTTAGAATTTAAGAGGTCTGCAAAGCAGTTTTACTTAACTGATTTTATATCTTCACCTGTATGTCCTGTTTTTATACTTATGTTTCTTAACATTGTACATATTGTACATTTTAATACATCTTGACCATATGGAAGATGAACTCTATGCTCAATATGTAATCAAGAATAAATAAAGACGATTATTATTGCTAGTTATCTGTAAATAAGTGATGTGGTTCTTGTATGCATTATCTCTTCCGTTGTAGATCATAATTAGTGGAGTACGAGGAAGTGGCTTTAAGGGGGACATTGCTATCGATAATGTTGGCCTGAAGTCAGGACTATGTGGTAAGGGAAAACACGGACTTGAGATATGTAGACAGATAAAAAAATCAGACCAATACTGATTTTCCTTTTTATAGTTAGTAACTGGCCTGTTCACATAACCTTGTCATCGATCCATCTGTCCTTAAAGCTATTTAGCACTACTGAATGAATCCTATATTAAGTAGGTTCCTCTTGGTCTCTTGACATTTATTTTGGGATTGATTAGAAAATTAAAATGACCAACAGATAGCCTACTGTTAATAACCTATCATGTGCTTTCTTGTGTAAGAAGCAGGTGTTTTTAAAGAGAAAAAAAAACAGGTGCCATGTTGGATTTTGATAATGAAATTATGTTACTAAGTTTACTTGAGCACTGGATGGATCTTTTTCAAATTTCTTTGACTTGTTCCTCGTAGTTCTTACTTGTGGATTTTTAGGTCACCTGAGACAGTCTCATGGTGACCTATTGCAATCACCTTTGTCTGGCATCGTGCGTCTATGGCGTTCGTAAACAATTCAACATTTTTAAACATTTGTCTCAAAAACTTTTGATCCAACTTCAATGAAATTTTGCAAAAACCTTCCCTAGCCTAAGATGAAGTAATATAGTGAATTGTACTTCCCCAACCCCACTGGAGCCTGAGGGGCGGGGCCAAAACTGGTCAAATTGACTCGGATTTCAAAAATCTTCTCAACACCCAGGAAGAATCACGTGCTCTTCATGGATGGAAGCATTTTATGGTGCTTTATCAAAACTATGAATTTCATGGCCCCAGGGTCTCGCATTTGTCCTTTGGGAGCGGGTAAAGTGTACTAAAGTTTATATGGGAAAAATCGGTTTTAGAGTCTGATTTAATTTCAGTTGAAAATATTTCAAACATGGTTAGAATTATGAGCGAAGGATGATTGCTATATGGAATGCATATATTAAACCTGACTGACCTCCAGGGGCTGATGGGCAGGGCCAAAAGGGGTTAAATTAAGTCAGATTTCAAAAATCTTCTCATCACTCGGGTATTTTAGAATTAAATGCTCTTCATGGATGTAAAGGTCTTAGGTGTTTTGAGTACCAAAATGGGTCTCGTATTTCTTCCTGGGGAGGTGGTTAACTTTACCAAGATTTTTGAAGAAAAATTTAATTTTTTAGCATAACGTATATTTTCCACTGGAAAAAATTTCGGAAGAATTATTAATATAGAATGACTTTATGGATTGCGTTTATTGACACCAGCTTACCTACCATCAATGTCATAATTTTTTTTTAATGACACTAGAAATCTACTAGCCCTTTATATTCGCTATTTCTCATCTCAGATGACCATCAAGGCCAACAGGCCTCTGGTTTATTTTGTTATTGATCAGAAAAACAAAATGGCTGACCAAGCAACAGACCATATTACACCTGTCACCGAAGGAACCTTGTTTTTGACAATCTCTGATTGAAAGTGTTTTCAGAATTCTTAAAGAGGGTAGTGCATTGATTCTATGTCTGAACCCACAAAATCATTTAAATGTTTTGTGACCTTTTGAACTGGAATTTGTAAAATGCTCTGGACAGCGAACCATTAATACTAACCTGTAATTCACTAGAATTTCCTGTTACCTAAATATTTGGTACCATCATCAGATATTCAAGTAATATTTCATTTGAAGCCATCACACTTTTGTCACACTCCATTCATTTGTTTGTGAAACTTAAGAATGAAAATTTTTAACCAGGGAGAGACACAATTGGGAGATATTTAAATGATGTAAAATGAGGCATTATCAGAAAAAAGGTACATTGAGGATATAAATAAACACTGTAAAACTATTATCTTAATCCATGTTGACTGCTTGTATTACTTATTGCCTTTTCATTTTGTTCTAATTAAATGGTGGTTCAAATATTCAATATTACAGGATATGGCCAGAACAGCTAGTCTTGTTTCCATATTGGTTGACACTGAATGCAGTTTACCATCAACACAACGTAGTAGTTAATATCTAATACTGGAGAGAAAAAATGTACATATCCAACAGAAATGTATCTAAATGGCATTAAAAAACACCATAAATTGTTTTTGGTAGGATGCCTTTCGATGCCCTGTCTGAATGGTGGAACTTGTACAGATGCTGGCAATAATTTAGGATTTACCTGTAGCTGTGATGCAGGATTCAGTGGCACTGTGTGTGAAAGCCCCGATGGTAAGAATTCCATTGGTAAAATCTATTCTAACAACTTAGGAGTAAGAGAGATTTTAATAATTCCTCACTGTGATATGCCCATCACAGGTAGACACCTCTTTTTATAAGCCTATCGATGTTAAGGACATCTCTGCTTAAGAAGACCACTCTTGTTAAAAGTCTGTCCTTGTTTAGACATCCCCTGTAAGTAGACCTGTCCTTGTTTAGACCACCCCTGTAAATAACCCTGTCCTTGTTTAGACCACCCCTGTAAATAGACCTGTCCTTGTTTAGACCACTCCATTTAATAACCCTGTCCTTATTTAGACAACCCCTGTAAATAGATCTGTCCTTGTTTAGACCACCCCTGTAAATAGACCTGTCCTTGTTTAGACCATCCCTGTAAATAGACCTGTCCTTGTTTAGACCACTCCATTTAATAACCCTGTCCTTGTTTAGACAACCCCTGTAAATAAATCTGTCCTTGTTTAGACCACCCCTGTAAATAGACCTGTCCTTGTTTAGACCACTCCATTTAATAACCCTGTCCTTGTTTAGACAACCCCTGTAAATAAATCTGTCCTTGTTTAGACCATCCCTGTAAATAGACCTGTCCTTGTTTAGACCACTCCTGTAAATATATCTGTCCTTGTTTAGACCACTCCTGTAAATAGATCTGTCCTTGTTTAGACAACCCCTGTAAATAAATCTGTCCTTGTTTAGACCATCCCTTTAAATAGACCTGTCCTTGTTTAGACCACTCCATTTAATAACCCTGTCCTTATTTAGACAACCCCTGTAAATAGATCTGTCCTTGTTTAGACAACCCCTGTAAATAGACCTGTCCTTGTTTAGACCACCCCTGTAAATAGACCTGTCCTTGTTTAGACCACTCCATTTAATAACCCTGTCCTTATTTAGACAACCCCTGTAAATAGATCTGTCCTTGTTTAGACAACCCCTGTAAATAGACCTGTCCTTGTTTAGACCACCCCTGTAAAAAGACCTGTCCTTGTTTAGACCACCCGTGTAAATAGACCTGTCCTTGTTTAGACCACTCCATTTAATAACCCTGCCCTTGTTTAGACCACTCCAGGTAATAACCCTGCCCTTGTTTAGACCACCCCTGTAAATAGAACTGTCCCTGTCATTAGTCCTACCTGTTTTGGATGATACTTGGCACTTTCAGTAAGCCTGTCAGGAAGTCTATCCCTGGTAAGATGTCCCTGTCATTAGTCCTACCTGTTTTGGATGATACTTGGCACTTTCAGTAAGCCTGTCAGGAAGTCTATCCGTGGTAAGATGTCCCCGTCATTAGTCCTACCTGTTTTGGATGATACTTGGCACTTTCAGTAAGCCTGTCAGGAAGTCTATCACTGGTAAGATGTCCCTGTCATTAGTCCTACCTGTTTTGGATGATACCTGGCACTTTCAGTAAGCCTTTCCTTGTCAGGAAGTCTATCCCTGATAAGATGTCCCTGTTAAGGAACACACAATTTACTTTTGCCTTTAACTTATAATGTTCTAATTATTTTTCTAACATTTAGATGTTATTTACTCAAATGAGAACATCAATTGATTAATGAATGTATTTTGTTATTAAAATCTGTTGTCTATAGCTGTTCGGATGTTGGATCAAATTCATTGGTCAGATGGATAGTATTGAATCTGTTAACTCAAGAATTTTATGATTCATAGGGGCTCATTTAACCCATCAGCTGTGATATCCTTGCTCACCGAGACATGCTGGCACAATAAAGCATTTTGTTCTGATATCCTTGTCTGCGTACAGATATTAACTTGCTATGATTTGGTGTTTTGCCAGGGTCCGTCCCCATTACTTGCACCTTTGAAGATGGAGATGCCTGTTTCTTGCAACAAGTCAATGCATTGGATGATTTTAATTGGTCTTTTATACAGGTAAATTTTCCAACAAATGACGGTCAAGTTGTTGAGTTTGACATAATGGTCACACATGTAAAGCTCTAATTTGATATAGTAAATCAGCTTATTGATCTTGTTTTAATGTTGAATGCAGTTATTTCTTAATCACTTTCATTCTCATTATCCTTTTAACAGGAACCTGACCAGGCCCCACTTGTATAAAACATCTCAACTTGAATTTCCTCAAGTCGAGATTTTCCTCGGCTGATATCTCCTCAAAAACGGCTTGTATAAAATTTTCTCAAGGAACAGGAGGAAGGCATTGGCTAGGATGTCCTGAAATTCCTTGAGGAATTTTCATACAAGATATTTTCAAGGAGATATTAGCTGAGGAAAATCTGGGCTTGAGGAAATCTGAAATTGAGATATTTTATACAAGTGGGACCAGTTATTGTAGTGGTCATTTTCAAGTGTTTCTGTTTACAGAAAAGAGTGGTTTAACCCGTCATACTTTTGAACCAAGAGGAAATAAATGAGATGGTCTCGTCACTTCCAAGTTTAATGAAGGAAAATAAAACCATGCAAATTGAACTATAATAATGATGAATATTCTCCCTGAATCGCGTCACACATGAAAGCAATTTGCTTGATTCAGGTGGTCGTTAAGTCGGTTTCCACTGTACCTTGAAATGAAATGAGGAAACTATGGTCAGTTTTATGATTTCTCTGAAAATACCACCAGTATTGATCGAATAAACATTTATATTGATAATTTGAAATTAGAAATATTTCCATGTTTGTAAATGATTGGGTGAATGTTTTTCAGGGAAGCACCCCGAGTAGTAACACTGGACCAGATGGTGCTCACACGGGATCAAAGTATGCGTATATTGAGGCATCATCTCGACAAGATGGAGACTTTGCAGTTCTCAGCACGGAACAGCTAACTTTTCAACGTAAGAGATGTCACTGAAGATTCTTCAAAAACAGTTATATCATAAAAAGTATCAAATTTGTTATGAAGATTGTCTTGGGAAGTAAGTTTTTTCACGCTAAAGCTCACAAAAATAAAACTAAAACTTGTTTCATAAATTTCTTATGAAGCGAGATTGATTTCTTCCTGTAATGGCACTTTGAAGAGTGAAATCTCAAAGGAGATACCAAAACTTTGTAAACCACATTTGTTTGGGGAAACGTGTAACAATGTTAAATTTGAAATATATTGTAGCCATGGAACGATGTCTGCGCTTTTACTATCATATGAACGGAGACCAAATGGGAAGCCTGCATGTATATGCTGGTGAGCGTGGACAAGAAACCATGCTTTGGAGTGAGAAGGGTGACCTAGGTGACCAGTGGCTATCTGCCAATGTGGACATACCAAGTGCCACCGACCTTGTGGTAAGTTGATCTCATTTCTAGGCTTGGTATTTGATATTTGTTAAATTCTTCTCTTGAATTGATAAACCATTTCCACTTCTCTCACTTTTGTCTTAAAACATGTAAAAACAGAGAGCTTTATACAACTTTGGTGACTGATAAGTCCTTAACAAAATTAGATGTCACATGTTGCCCATCAGAATGTTGAAGATGTTTAGTAAATCAGTGACAAAATTAGGAAAGATGTGGCATTCATGATGACGTTTTAGGTCATCTGAACTGAGGGGTCAAGATGACCTGTAGTCTTCGTGGTTCATGTGTAAACCTTTTCTTTAAAACCCTACTCTTTCATACCTGGATGGATTTCAACCAGATTAGGTTTGTTACATCATTGGGTGAGGGTGTTCATTTCTTAAATTCAAAATGTTGATTCAATCCTGATGGGGCCCGCAGGACAGGGCCCCAAATGGGGAGGTGCTGAAATTAGATTTAAAACCTCCCTTCTGGCTGGGTGGATTTCAATGAGCTGTGGACTGATTCATTAAATAGGGGAGACGGTTATCATATCAAAGTTGATTCGACCCCTATGGACTTGGGGCCCCAAAAAGTTAGACAATATTTTTCTTCAAAATTCTACTCTTTCTTAATGCTTGAATGGATTTCAACCAAATTTGGTTTGAAACAACATGGAGAATGGGGAACCATTTCTTAAATTCAGAAAGTTGATCATCTCTAATAGGAATGACCTTGATCCCTGGTCACAGGAGTCTTATGTACTGAACCCCACACAAAGGCAAGTACACAAGTATACTATTGTTAATAACAATAATATAAAGCTGCGAGTGTAAATGATGAAATGGCGTGCATTTTTTTCACTTCTGACACTGTTCATGCTGACATAAAGTCATGAATTCTACACAAACAATCATGAGTGTTGCCATTACAGGTAAGTTTTCACAGAGACGTGTCGTTTATCGAGTGGTCTGGCCCAAAAGCATTCGTTCAGTGAAGGTAGCAAGAATAATGCTCATGAAACATGATACCATGATTAACATGATTGCAGAGAGGAATGGCTCTTGGAAGTTTGCAGGCGGGTACCTATGCCACTATTGTAGCCAGGCACTTGGGATATCATATTAGCACTATCACTAGGCTTGCTGATCATCCCTGGGCAGGGAGACTAAGGGTGACAACTCAGGACCAAGATTAAGTTGTTCCCTTGTTTGCTGCACAGCCGCAACTAGTTTTACCAGCAGGACAACACCAGTCCCAACACGGCCCGAGTACCTATGGGTTTCCTTGCACAGAATAATGTGAATGTCCTCTCTTGGCCGTCTCAATCACCGGGCATGGCACCGATAGAACATGTGTGGGAGGAAATTGGGAGAAGAATCGCTGCTGTTGGAGCTCTGTTGACATTGGCACAGCTGGATGAGACTCCCCCCAGGAATGGAACAGTTTGCCCCAGGTTTCCAGACTCTCAGCAATTCCAGGAGATGACGCTGCACAGCCTGTATTAATGCCTAAGGCGGACACACACATTATTGACTGATTTGTGATTTTACTGTGGGTACCATCTTTGAATAGACAATAGAAATTGTTTCTGTTATCTGAGGATTAATATTGCTTAGTAGTATAGCATATGGATAAGTTGCTGCTGTTGGAGAATTTGATAAGGATGGGTTAGTGTGATGCTCATTCACTTGGTATCTTTAATTTTTTTTAAATGTGGCCTTTATTTTTGGCAGGTTGCAATGGAAGGTGTTTGTGGTACCAGCTTCAAAAGCGACATTGCTGTTGATGATATAGAATTGAGTGCTGGTCTTTGTAAGTATATACCTGGTCTTAAACAAAGTGCAGGACTTTCAGATATATATTGGTTGATCAGCATGTTCTGTCACATTGAAATTTTCCTGGAATAATCCATGTTGGGCATGCCCACATACTATTTGTAGAGTATTTGCAATACATGTCATTATTATGCTCCCCGAAGGGAGAACATTATAGTCGCCGTTTTGTCTGTCTGTACGTCATAATTTTGTCTGAAGCATAACACAAAGCTATCAACGTAAAACTTCATAAGTAGATCTACAATTCTTTTATTAATCTTTCTATGTTTCTGAGATTAATCTTTCTATATTTCTGAGCTATATTTCTGAGATTAATCTTTCTATATTTCTGAGATTAATCTTTCTATATTTCTGAGATTAATCTTTCTGTATTTCTGAGCTATATTTCTGAGATTAATCTTTCTATATTTCTGAGATTAATCTTTCTATATTTCTGAGATTAATCTTTCTATATTTCTGAGCTATATTTCTAAGATTAATCTTTCTATATTTCTAAGATTAATCTTTCTATATTTCTAAGATTAATCTTTCTATATTTCTGAGCTATATTTCTGAGATTAATCTTTCTATATTTCTGAGATTAATCTTTCTATATTTCTGAGATTAATCTTTCTATATTTCTGAGCTATATTTCTAAGATTAATCTTTCTATATTTCTGCGATTAATCTTTCTATATTTCTAAGATTAATCTTTCTATATTTCTGAGCTATATTTCTGAGATTAATCTTTCTATATTTCTGAGATTAATCTTTCTATATTTCTGAGATTAATCTTTCTATATTTCTGAGATTAATCTTTCTATATTTCTGAGCTATATTTCTAAGATTAATCTTTCTATATTTCTAAGATTAATCTTTCTATATTTCTAAGATTAATCTTTCTATATTTCTGAGCTATATTTCTGAGATTAATCTTTCTATATTTCTGAGATTAATCTTTCTATATTTCTGAGATTAATCTTTCTATATTTCTGAGATTAATCTTTCTATATTTCTGAGCTATATTTCTAAGATTAATCTTTCTATATTTCTAAGATTAATCTTTCTATATTTCTAAGATTAATCTTTCTATATTTCTGAGCTATATTTCTGAGATTAATCTTTCTATATTTCTGAGATTAATCTTTCTATATTTCTGAGCTATATTTCTAAGATTAATCTTTCTATATTTCTGAGATTAATCTTTCTATATTTCTGAGATTAATCTTTCTATATTTCTGAGCTATATTTCTGAGATTAATCTTTCTATATTTCTGAGATTAATCTTTCTATATTTCTGAGATTAATCTTTCTATATTTCTGAGATTAATCTTTCTATATTTCTGAGCTATATTTCTGAGATTATTTCTTTCTATTTCTGAGATTAATCTTTCTATATTTCTGAGATTAATCTTTCTATATTTCTGAGCTATATTTCTAAGATTAATCTTTCTATATTTCTAAGATTAATCTTTCTATATTTCTGAGCTATATTTCTGAGATTAATCTTTCTATATTTCTGAGATTAATCTTTCTATATTTCTGAGATTAATCTTTCTATATTTCTGAGATTAATCTTTCTATATTTCTGAGCTATATTTCTGAGATTAATCTTTCTATATTTCTGAGATTAATCTTTCTATATTTCTGAGCTATATTTCTGAGATTATTTCTTTCTATATTTCTGAGATTAATCTTTCTATATTTCTGAGATTAATCTTTCTATATTTCTGAGCTATATTTCTAAGATTAATATTTCTATATTTCTAAGATTAATCTTTCTATATTTCTAAGATTAATCTTTCTATATTTCTGAGCTATATTTCTGAGATTAATCTTTCTATATTTCTGAGATTAATCTTTCTATATTTCTGAGATTAATCTTTCTATATTTCTGCGATTAATCTTTCTATATTTCTAAGATTAATCTTTCTATATTTCTGAGCTATATTTCTGAGATTAATCTTTCTATATTTCTGAGATTAATCTTTGTATATTTCTGAGCTATATTTCTGAGATTAATCTTTCTATATTTCTGAGATTAATCTTTCTATATTTCTGAGATTAATCTTTCTATATTTCTGAGCTATATTTCTGAGATTAATCTTTCTATATTTCTGAGATTAATCTTTCTATATTTCTGAGATTAATCTTTCTATATTTCTGAGCTATATTTCTAAGATTAATCTTTCTATATTTCTGAGCTATATTTCTGAGATTAATCTTTCTATATTTCTGAGATTAATCTTTCTAAATTTCTGAGCTATATTTCTGAGATTAATCTTTCTATATTTCTGAGATTAATCTTTCTATATTTCTGAGATTAATCTTTCTATATTTCCGAGATTAATCTTTCTATATTTCTGAGCTATATTTCTAAGATTAATCTTTCTATATTTCTAAGATTAATCTTTCTATATTTCTAAGATTAATCTTTCTATATTTCTGAGCTATATTTCTGAGATTAATCTTTCTATATTTCTGAGATTAATCTTTCTATATTTCTGAGATTAATCTTTCTATATTTCTGAGCTATATTTCTGAGATTAATCTTTCTATATTTCTGAGATTAATCTTTCTATATTTCTGGGATTAATCTTTCTATATTTCTAAGATTAATCTTTCTATATTTCTGAGCTATATTTCTGAGATTATTTCTTTCTATATTTCTGAGATTAATCTTTCTATATTTCTGAGATTAATCTTTCTATATTTCTGAGCTATATTTCTGAGATTATTTCTTTCTATATTTCTGAGATTAATCTTTCTATATTTCTGAGATTAATCTTTCTATATTTCTGAGCTATATTTCTAAGATTAATCTTTCTATATTTCTAAGATTAATCTTTCTATATTTCTAAGATTAATCTTTCTATATTTCTGAGCTATATTTCTGAGATTAATCTTTCTATATTTCTGAGATTAATCTTTCTATATTTCTGAGATTAATCTTTCTATATTTCTAAGATTAATCTTTCTATATTTCTAAGATTAATCTTTCTATATTTCTGAGCTATATTTCTGAGATTAATCTTTCTATATTTCTGAGATTAATCTTTCTATATTTCTGAGCTATATTTCTGAGATTATTTCTTTCTATATTTCTGAGATTAATCTTTCTATATTTCTGAGATTAATCTTTCTATATTTCTGAGATTAATCTTTCTATATTTCTGAGCTATATTTCTGAGATTATTTCTTTCTATATTTCTGAGATTAATCTTTCTATATTTCTGAGATTAATCTTTCTATATTTCTGAGCTATATTTCTAAGATTAATCTTTCTATATTTCTAAGATTAATCTTTCTATATTTCTAAGATTAATCTTTCTATATTTCTGAGCTATATTTCTGAGATTAATCTTTCTATATTTCTGAGATTAATCTTTCTATATTTCTGAGATTAATCTTTCTATATTTCTGCGATTAATCTTTCTATATTTCTAAGATTAATCTTTCTATATTTCTGAGCTATATTTCTGAGATTAATCTTTCTATATTTCTGAGATTAATCTTTGTATATTTCTGAGCTATATTTCTGAGATTAATCTTTCTATATTTCTGAGATTAATCTTTCTATATTTCTGAGATTAATCTTTCTATATTTCTGAGCTATATTTCTGAGATTAATCTTTCTATATTTCTGAGATTAATCTTTCTATATTTCTGAGATTAATCTTTCTATATTTCTGAGCTGTATTTCTGAGATTAATCTTTCTATATTTCTGAGATTAATCTTTCTATATTTCTGAGATTAATCTTTCTATATTTCTGAGATTAATCTTTCTATATTTCTGAGATTATCAACTGGTCTATAATCAACATTACCATAGGAGGTCAAAGGCAGGTTTTTTCTGGTCAGACTGTACTAATCACGCTAATATATATTATCTTTTTCTAAACCAGAACTGATCAGTTATTAAGGTCAAAAGTTGTTCAGTAAAAGTTCGTGAAAGCTGTGTGTAATAGCCAAGGTAAATATTCAAAACTTAAATGCCAAGCAATCATAGAATCATTTAACAATTGAGTCATTTCATGACTTATTCACAGAATAACTGGAAAAGAGACTGGTGGAAGGGCTAAGTGAGCTATTGGCATAATGTGGTGTCTGTCAACTTTTTCTACAAATCACTACTAGTCATGAACGATTGAGAGGATTTTGACCAAGTTTTGTCAGAAGCATCCTTTTGGAAAGAAAAACAAATTTATTTGTAAATTGTGGGTCTTGGCCCCCTTTGGCGGGAGGGGTGGAGCCCAACAAGGGAAGTAAAGCAAAGACTTTAAAATCTACACCTGTAGGAATGATTGGATTTTGTAGAAATTTGGTCCGAGGCATTCTGGGTGAAGGGGAATCAGTTTTGTAGAAATTATTGGTCTCAACCCTACAGGGCAGGAGGGGCAGGGTCTGAAGTTAGAAAAAGGGCAAATTTGTTAAAATCTTCTCTTTTAGAAATAATTTGGTCTGAAGTGTAGATGGAAAACCCTGTAAGGACAGAGGGTATGTGTCAAGTAGGAAAACAGATGTTTTATTTTATTTTTCTTCTAAAGAAATGTAAAGTTTTGCATTGTTGACTTAAATATCCAGGTAAGCAATACGGGCCCTGTATGCCTCTTGTTTAGTGTTAATAGTTTAAACCACTTGGCTGCTATGGTGAAGATCAGATATTTACATAATTCCTTCAAAAAGAATTTAGGTTGACCTTCAAACTAAAATAGATAGTGCACTATCAAATGTTTAGCATCACTATTTGTAAATTCATAACTATCACAGAAAAGTTCAAAGGTTGAAGTCTGGAGTATATTAAATAGGATTCTTTCTTTATAGATGATGAGGATGGGGGTGGGGCTGGGGTGGGGGGCTAATTATTTCATTCAATGATACTTTGGTACATGCATGACCACAATGAAAGGCAATTTTCATTTTGCACCAAATTAATGAAAATCCTACCTAATCTTTAATTTGTCTGTTTCAGGTTGATGGTTTTGTTGGTAAGTGGATGGAGTCGGAAATGGATACTGAATTGAAATAGACATTATGTTAAACTATATTCTCAGTGCTGTTTTGGAAGTTGTTAATAAACCAAAATGATGTTATTCAAACAAATTTGTTATTCACTGTTTTATTACTGTTCTCCAATTTTAAGAGTAAAGATAAGCCAATTTTATTCAGTTTACATGTGGTTTTTGTTTTTTGTTTCATCTACGACCTGGTTTTACCTGTTGATGGAGCAGAAATATATAAACTTACATACACTGGTGGAGAGAAAACAATGAACAAATCTTCCTGTGGGAACTTGTTGTATTAAGCTTCACAAACGTGGGACAAGCTAGTAAGTTTTTATAATGAGTATAGACCCTGCACTAAATATCAAAATTGGTTGTACTTAGCTTTTATTATAACATAAAACCTCTCGCGTGATGATCAACTGTTAACAATAAACAATAATTCAGATAGACCTAAATGGTGAGCTTTTAATGCCACATCTCTAATAAGAATTTTACACACAAGATGATCCAGACCACATGCCGAGACCTTAAAACTAATCAAAAAGAATTCAGACATAAGTTACAAGGCCTCATGGTGAGATCTGAATGTCTCCAGTAAGATTAGAATTCACATACAAGACAAATTACAGGCCTCACGGTGAGATCATGATGCCACAAGGAAGAGAAGAGAATTTAGACAATAAGATAAATTTCAGACCTAATAGGCATGTGTTTATGCCTCAAGTCAACAGGCGAGAATTTTAGACACCCGAAGACAAGTTGTATGAGGTTACATTGTGAGTTCTTGATGCCACAGGTAAGAGACAAGTATTTGAACATTGGCGGTTTTTAAGCAATTGCTAAAGACCTTCCTAACATTTTTAATTTGGTCACGTGACAGTCTTAATTAGTCACATGACAGTCTTAATTTACCGTAAAATCCAGTCGCATGTATGGATCATTCCACGAACACCAACTCTGCCAACTTGAAAGGAGGGTGTTTATAAAGGGAATCCTTTGATGTTAAAGTTATAGTCTGTTTCAGCTAAGAATGTCAACTTGTCCTTGTAAATAGGATACTTACATATCGATAAGGAAATAGGTAAAGTTTTTTTTGTTTTACATATATAAATGTAACACATTTTTGTAGTATATGAAGTATTACAAAATAGTTATTAATTATTAGTATTTAAAATTGTTATTTATAATTTTAATGATTATCATATAAGATTATATTTAATTCATAAATAAAATTTAGTAAGTCACAATGATACACTGATGTATGACAATATGTCTCGGAGTTGATTGAGCTCTTCCTCAAAGATGGACGGAATAGGCTGGACCAATTGTACGCATTTGTTGGTGATCTGGTTCATGATCTGTTTGGCTACAACACTGGCTTGGTCTGAGGCGTGGATGTGTGGATTTCTTCCGAAGTTAGCTGGTATGTTGTCGATTGTCGAGAGTGACGCTGAGCAGCCTGAGGTCGAACATCTCCAGAATGTCCTGCTGCCGTTCTTTCGAATCTGTCTGAAGATGAATCCATTATGTGAAGGGTTCTGTCCGCCTCTTCTGTTGGTAATGAACTTAACGTTGATCTGAGCATTAGCCATACTGTCCTTGTATCAAACAACACAGATAATATCACTCAAATTAAACACAATTTACACAAAAACTGAGAGAAAATACAATATTAACTAATATTTGACAAAAGTTACAATTTACACAAAAACTGAGAGAAAATACAATATTAACTAATATTTGACAAAAGTTACAATTTACACAAAAACTGAGAGAAAATACAAGATTAACTAATATATATATGACAAAACAGATTTAACAAAGATATTTGATTCCTTTTCTCATTTATTGCCTCCTGCGGTTATCCATAATAGGAGTAGACGTTTAACGCCGCCCAGGAGCCCATATAAGCCCAGATTATACATAACAGCATTCGGCCATAGTGTCATCAACTCTTAGGCAAGGATTTCAAAATTTCCCCTGATCTAAAAGTTTGTACACATAGGACAGTCTGGAGATAGGGCAGGATGCAGAAGACAGGACCCCCTTCCACCACCAGAAGTTCAGAAACAGCTCATCAGGAACAGTCATTAGGCCAGCTAGTCGTCTCCAAATTACAGATTATTCCATCCAGACAACTCCACCCCATGAGGGGAGCACACACGCCTTTGATGTTTTTGGATGTAGTGTTCATTCACAAGAGTTTGGGTGCGTGCACAAAGGTGTTGTTCAACCCAGACATACATGTAACAACAGAATTTCTTTCATTTTTCATAATTAATAAATAAGTATAATTGCTTACTGATCCAACTTTGATGTGCAAAGTTGCGTGGTACAAACGAACACGAAAATCTTTTATCAAAACTGAAAATACAAGTTATAAAAAAATTCCATTCCTTCTAACAATTACTTAGCATCAGTGCCATCTGCATCAGTGTAAACACGAATTTTAATTGCATTAATCATAGAAATCCAAGAAGAGAGCACTACTTTGAGGAAAGAGGGAAGAAGTTGGAGAGATACATCTGTAATTTGAGAATCATATTTACTCAATCTAGGAACTGCTGTGCAGCGTCGATTATTTTTTGTTGCCATTAAACGAGATATTAAGCATCCCCTTTACAAAGAAGATTGATATCAATATTTCCAGATTTTCGTGCTAACTCTGTGTTTAGTATGAGAATGTAATGAACACTTGATATGAATCGTAAAAATACGAATTAGACTAATAACAATGGGGTTTAACCCTCAATACTTCGGCATATTTGAGGTAGAAAAACACAAGACGGAAGACAAGAATGCGAACAAAAATGAATATAGGTGTGGCAAATGTTATTTGATAACTAAGTCAATTCAGAACTACGAATTAAGTGACATTAATCGTCAGTTGGTGCAACTGATCCAGGGGTGTCCATTTCTGTTACAGTCGACGGTGTTTGTGCGCATGCGTTATCATGTATGGCGGAAAAGAAATTATCTACCCTGACTGTCGATCAACAGATAAGAATTTCCTTTTTATAATGATTATTTAACCCTTTCATGTTCACATTTCAGCGAAAACCAATCGTCATTGTCAAAAAGTATGTATAAATGATTTATAGATTCAATGTGTGTGGAATGTGTCGACACGATGATGTATTTTACAATGAAATGCATCTTAAAGACATTTCCAATAAGCAATGGGTATGGCGCTCTACCTTGAGAGAACACTTCTTTTAATTCTTTGCTTTGGTTTATCATACATGCGGGCCTGATAAGGAACGGTAAACGTGCTTTAAGAGTAACCGTTTTTCTAAATGTGTTCACCGCAAATGTCGGTGGCAAAATTTGGAGTAAATCTGGGCAGTGTACAACAAAATAAAAAACAAAATATTAATTCATAATAAGGCATCAATATGGAAATGATCACTTATCAGGAGAAATTGTAACATTAATTCGGTGTAAAATGCTTTTATTTTCTGGGGGAAAATGTAGTCATATCTAGAGTTGAACAAAGTTATGTATACATCATAACAACAAATCACAGATTTAATATACATTTTATGTAAAATTGGGGGGAAATGTAGTCATATCTAGAGTTGAACAAAGTTATGTATATATCATAACAACAAATCACAGATTTAATATACATTTTATGTAAAATTGGGGGAAAATGTAGTCATATCTAGAGTTGAACAAAGTTATGTATACATCATAACAACAAATCACAGATTTAATATACATTTTATGTAAAATTGGGGGAAAATGTAGTCATATCTAGAGTTGAACAAAGTTATGTATATATCATAACAACAAATCACAGATTTAATATACATTTTATGTAAAATTGGGGGAAAATGTAGTCATATCTAGAGTTGAACAAAGTTATGTATACATCATAACAACAAATCACAGATTTAATATACATTTTATGTAAAATTGGGGGAAAATGTAGTCATATCTAGAGTTGAACAAAGTTATGTATATATCATAACAACAAATCACAGATTTAATATACATTTTATGTAAAATTGGGGGAAAATGTAGTCATATCTAGAGTTGAACAAAGTTATGTATATATCATAACAACAAATCACAGATTTAATATACATTTTATGTAAAATTGGGGGAAAATGTAGTCATATCTAGAGTTGAACAAAGTTATGTATATATCATAACAACAAATCACAGATTTAATATACATTTTATGTAAAATTGGGGGAAAATGTAGTCATATCTAGAGTTGAACAAAGTTATGTATACATCATAACAACAAATCACAGATTTAATATACATTTTATGTAAAATTGGGGGGAAATGTAGTCATATCTAGAGTTGAACAAAGTTATGTATACATCATAACAACAAATCACAGATTTAATATATATTTTATGTAAAATTGGGGGAAAATGTAGTCATATCTAGAGTTGAACAAAGTTATGTATACATCATAACAACAAATCACAGATTTAATATACATTTTATGTAAAATTGGGGGAAAATGTAGTCATATCTAGAGTTGAACAAAGTTATGTATATATCATAACAACAAATCACAGATTTAATATACATTTTATGTAAATTTTGACTCGAGTTTTTTTTCTCCCTTGGGAAGGTTACATTACAACTTCGATTGACCTAGATTTACCTGGAAGGTGAAGCAAAAGACGCATACTCTTCAGAAACACCTGCTTTTATGACTTCCTTTCAAGTAATTCCAAACGGTTTCCACAAGCATTTCATGACTTTGCTATCACGAGGTCATGGACATTTCATGACTTTGCTATCACGATGTCATGGACATTTCATGACTTTGCTATCACGATGTCATGGACATTTCATGACTTTGCTATCACGATGTCATGGACATTTCATGACTTTGCTATCACGAGGTCATGGACATTTCATGACTTTGCTATCACGAGGTCATGGACATTTCATGACTTTGCTATCACGAGGTTATGGACATTTTCACGTGTGCTTGAAGCACTGAACGCCATGTTTATGACACAATGTGCATTAACATATGGCACATTCCACAGTGACTGATACGTCACGCTGGGCTCACGCTGTCGGTAGCCAAAGTAGCCATTGGCTTTTTTAAAAAAATTTAATTGGCTACTTAAAATACAAAGTGGCTACTAAATTGGCTAGTACATTTTTTTCGTAAAAACCCTGTAAAAATCGGATAGGTAGCCCATTCCCCCGGGTATTGTACTGCCTGATTGACACGTATACATAATCAGGGCCGTCACAGGTAACATGGAGAGATTTGCGCACGATTACCATCAAAGTTTCAGATGTGTTATCTAATGTTCTTTGTAATTCTGCTTTATTGAAATATCATTATTCACGGCTCGGTCTGTTTGTGTAGAGTTGTTTGATAGGAGTTTTTCCGAACTACCCGGAAAGAGCTTCACCTGGTTCATTGATTTCATTATTTGTTACTGAATAGGATTGTCTCATTCAAACAAGCAGTGTGAACCATGTACATCATCGATATGTATATACGTACAGGTGTTTGGTAGACAAATAAAGAGGGATGTCACAAATTTGACATGTGTAATTGTAAGCTACTGTTTTGTACAGAGAAGTAGCTGTCGGTACATGCTACATAAACAACATAACAGAGATGTAATACCTACATTGAGGACAAAACCCGTCAAGGTGATAGCACTTTTATCAAGACAATTAAACAAATTACAAAAACATACTTTACCTTGATCATTAGTTATATAACAAACAGTGACGTAGCCTGCTTACCACGTTTTATTTCACCTGAATATTAACGGGCTGAATTTTTAAAAAAATCTGCAAATGCAAAAAAGAATAGATATTTGGTATACTTTGACGAAATCGCAGAGCTTTTAAACGAATGGATTATAAAGTATTTCTTTCAATAGAAGATATCAGTGACTGTAAAGCTGTCCCAGTTGCATTAAAACATTGCACGTTCTACAAAACAGGATGTTTATATTACGTAACATGGTGTAAATGTAACAAACTTGAAACGAAAGTTGCTTCCCTCTCGGGTACTATGTACCTTTAAAAAAGTAACAGCATCTTTATCAGTCAGCTACTAACTTTTTTATTAACACAATATGAACATACAACATTCATATAATAAAAACCAATAACGCTTATATGATATAAACATTCTGATTTTGAACAACATTCATAACTGTTATAAACATTGTAAATATCTGCATAGCGCTTGATACAACTGTTATAAATATTACAAATTACTGCACATATCTTATATAAACCATAGCTATCAGAAATATAGTGAACTATTGCTTAACACTTCAATACAATTGATATTGATATTTAATTTAGTCTGATATAAAAACTATAAAATACTTATTCACTAAAGATTCAGAGAGTTCTTACCTTTAAAACAAGTAACAGCCTCTTTGTCAGTCAGCTACTAACTGGAGATTTGGCTGACCGACAGATCATTATAGCAAAACTGAGGGCATTCCTTCATTTTACAAATAAGGAGAAGGGTTTGGGTTTGACCAATGGTCAGTCCTCAGGTACATCACTACTCTAGCCACTGCTTTAAATTTTGGTGAAGTGGTCTTTCCGTACGACATTGATTCAACATGTGGCTAGGTTCGAGCAGTCTAGGCAATTAAAGTATGATTGATTGACCAGTGGTCAGTTCCACGATGTCTGATCTGTTGCATTCAGGTGGTCAGGTGGTTTCTGCTCACGTAATGGGATTTCAACGTGTAAGGTTGAAGGCAAAGGTTGATCTGCTCGGTAATTTGGAAACTATTTTAATGTGTATTCCTTGTGCTTCAGCTTGACATACAGAAGGTCATTCGCTGAACTCTAAGGTAGAACTCTGCTTAAAGTATAATAATTTGCAGGACCCAACCGAGGACTTGAATTAATTAAAGTAAGAACAGAATATATCATAATATATATTCTTCTTATATTTTTACGAATTCTTTTCGTTATGTTTATATACAAATTTCTAAAAAATACATGTAAATGTAAAGTCTGCATACAACATGTTAGTAATCGAGATTTGTCTAAACCTGTACGAGGCTCGGTACCGATTCCTGACAAACAATTATCACACGAAGTAGGAATTCCATACTAACCTAAATGGTCTGTCTGTAAAACCGTTTCGATCAAAAACACGTTCATATAATAATTAAACATAAACTAAAGTCATTCTCGTCTAATTATTAAACCGTAATCACACCCTTCCTACATTGTAAGTCAAGACTGCACAACGTATTGCTTGTTAAGACATGCTTATAGAAAATAACTGATGAAGTATTTTGGCTTAGTTTTATTCACCAGGCCTACTTTAACACTCTTTAGAAAGATCTTAATTTCCGAAATTTTTCAATATTGACTTCTTACTAACCAAAATAATACTAAGTGATTACATCCAACACGGTTGACATTTAATCCACTCGTCGACATGTTGATTCCTTTTCAAATTTCTGCGTACTTCACAATAACCAGCACTGAAGACACAACAGGCAAATTGATAATACAAAACATAACCCGAATACCTTCCTAAATGTGTATTATACAAGGATATGTTTGGAAGTAAGATCTATATACAAGCAATAAGTGACATGCATGGTTGGGCCGCACATAACCAGTTCACGACTACCATTACAAGTTTAAAGAGATTTTTACTATGATGTTCCAACAATCAGTATATCATTCGTGTAAAATTAATACAAAAATAAACAAACAAATTAAAAAAGATATTTTGTAAGAGTGTATAAGGGCCATGAGGGCCATAGTTCGCCTGTCTATTGCCAGCTATCTATTGCTGTACTGTTATTCCAAACACCTGGCCAAATTAGGCAATGACAACAATGGAAATTTAAAGGTAAAATGAAAAAAATAGGTATGATTCTATTCCTTTCCTATTCAGTTTACTACATAATCGTAAGCACAACGATGGATGGCAGGCAATAATGTAGGACACATAACTATATACCTTAGCACTTCCTTGGATTTATCGTAATCACACTGTCGTAGAGTATACTAAAACTGACGTGCCAAAAACCTGACACCAAACAACAATGACTTTGATGTTTTGACCTACAGCTGACATAATATATCTTTTAAAACTATAGGAACATAGTGAGAGGCTACATGACAAAACATGAGTCGTTAGTGTGTTGCTAATTCAAATATTCGGTCCTGGGTTCTGATACAATATAATCCTGCTTCTATAGTAAATCTATTTAAAATTCTTGAAGCGGTCTCGGAAGATATTTCATACAAAGGTCTATTTAGCCTTCTTGCCAAAATATTCTAAAATAAATGCTATTTCATGTTGTCTATTAACTCGCCAAGTTATGAACTCTGCCTTGGATTTCTTCCAAGTGTTGTCGAGTGTTTCTTTTATCATTAGTCATTCTAAGTATATCATAAATGCTAAGGGCATTCAGAATTGCATTTCAAATCGTCTACAAGTGATTATTTACAAAATAAATAATGTGACAATTTATCTTCTTTTGATTTGGGTTGATTTTGTTCCGTTCTTTTGTTATAAATTAAAAAAAGTTTTCATTGTTTGATCATGGCAATGAAATTTACCAATACAATTTTGATTTGCTCTGGAAGATAAGCCCATATACTCCACGTTTAGATACAATATGATCTTACTGTATTGCAGTTAGACATACAGGTAAACAGCCCATCTTCATACTAATTTAGAATATCCTTGACTTTTCTGACATATAAAAATAACGAAACTTGTTTAATTATGGGGGCTGTTGCAACTCCCGTCTAGATTTTGGCAACCCTTATGTCATCGGTCGCCTCCTTAAAGCCCCTAGCACCACCGTCGGTTTTTTTTTCATTTTTAATTAAAACCTTTATAATGGGGTAATCTAATGAACAAAAAAATCACCCATGGCCACACCGAGAAACTGTGTACTGCTACCTGGAGTTTGCGCCCGACGTCCAAGCCCATCTTGCTTATCTACCTCTTTTTTAATGCGAGTTGACTAAGGGGAATAACTCCTCACAGTTCAATTATAGGGTTCTAGAAGGACGCCACAACAGTACGATACACTCTGGTTCAGTATTTTGTTCTACTGTATCTAAATGTGTATTTTAAGGTGCTATTTACTCGTTTATCCTATGCACAAACATAGCGCATCACCCACAGCTGCCTCATCCTTCTAGAACTCGTCAGTAATGCATACTATAAACCTAAAGTGTTAAAACCTTAATTCACTCTTTGTTCTTTGTTTTAAATTAGTATCTTTCTGAAAAAAAAAACCTAAACATATGTATTTTTTCAAAGGTACCAGAAACTCAAAACGAAACCCACTCTAGCCATGGACCAGGTTCATGATGTTCCACTTCCTGTCCAGATTCGGGACAAGCTGAACTTGATCAAATTCTATCTGCTGGGTGTATGTCATATCCTTCGCGTAAGTAATGGTGAAAAGATGTCCTCATAGCTTCCATTATCAAATATGCTGATGTATTAATTAATACTGTTCTTGTTTTTTTATATAAGAACCACAGAATACTCGGAAAATTACGAACAAATTAGAACCAGGAATTTATCTGTAATGTGAAAATCATGTGCAATTGTTTGTCTGGTTTTTTTCTTAACATTATTGTATTGAAACATGATTTCTTTTCATAATCTTATAGAAGCATATCATATATTTCCTGTCCGTACCGGAACCTATCATCAGGCCAAGCCAGCCGTGGACAACAGACGTCGGGTTTGACTGTCTGAGCCTGAACTGGGACAGAGTTGAGAGAGACGATATTACACATTATGAGATCCGAATGAAAGAAACTGGTGACAATTCGTGGAATAAAGCAATTGTTCCCACGGAAAATAAACGGCCTTTTCATCGCTTTAGCGGGTTGTCTCAAAACACTGGATATGAGTTCATGTCAAGAGCTGTATATGCAGACGGTAGTACCAGCGAATTTAGCAACAAGAGTGTTGAAGTGAAAACAAAATGTTCCGAACTTAACACTGTACTTCGGCTTTGCCAAAAAATACATGATGGACCACCAAGCGTTTACAGACTACCCTCGGATGAGAGCAGAGCAATGAGGGACGAAGATCAAAAGATACGCATGTGTACATTGGGTAAAATTTGATCGTTAATGTTTCACGTCAGGAACTCAAAATTGATAAAAATGGAAAGCTAATATGTTGTATTTGTGATTTTAGCAGCTTCATTCAAAGTCGGGGTAAATTCAAATATTGTAACAGAATCTTAACTTTGTCATGAAAATCTTTGATTTCAGTTAAAATATGGCTTATTCTATCTATTCTAGTTTGTTTGCAAGGAAGGAAAATCTTATGTGATTGACTTTCAATTATCTCCCTTTTGCAAACGAATCGCTCTATGGTTTCTTTAACAGATCATTTATTTATTAAACTGGCTAATTCAAGCATTCATTTCCTTTCTGTATAATACTTATTTATCCAACTAAGAAAAGAACAATTGAAAATATAGCCGATTTTCATAACGTTACAATTTGTTTTGAAGGAGATTCGAAATGCCTTCAGGAGAAGGTTATCTTGATGATTGGTCCTGGCGAAGGAGGGAAAACCACCCTTGTCAACGGACTTGTCAACCATAATCTCGGAGTGAAATGGAAAGACGACTGTAGATTCAAAATTACAGATGAAACAGGAACTCCTCCAAACCAGGTATTTGAAACGTTAACGAAATATCATAATTACAAGGCTAGTGAACCTTCTTTTGAACACAATTTTGATTTTATCCTGTTGTCTCTTAGATTTAAAAGGACAAAACAGCTGCATAATGCAGTTTGATTTATTGTTTGGCCCTACCGTATCTAACTCTAAATTCTTAAAGGTGATAATAACTTGTGTTTCTTTGGTAAATCTTTTTAAGTGAAAGGCGCTATTAACATGTGGTATTTTGTACAATCCTCTTGCTGCAATTTTAAAATCAGGAGATACATCTCGATATGGGTCTGAACATTTCTTTATTAAATATTGTTACCAAATAAATAAGAATGGTGCATCTGCTGCTTGTCATACAACTCTGACACATAACAACCTCTGTAACATTTTTGCATAATGTTTATCACTAATCTATGATAGGATATTTTTTCATCAAATTACGGCTATATCGGCACGCCTATCGAGATATATGACCATATGTCGATATAAATTATGGCAGAAATAATGCACAATTTCATTCGACTGCTTATTCATAATTAATTCGTTTCAGCGATCACACACTGAATGGATCACGTGTTACAAATTGCATCCAATCATGGATAACAATGACTATATTTTGAATATCATTGACACCCCAAGCCTAAACGATGGTCCTGGATCAACTAATGAAGAACTCTTCGAACGCCTCAAACATTTCTTATCCTCTGGAAGTACTTGGGGACTGAATGGCAGAATAGATGCCATTTGCTTGGTCGTCCAGGCCAATCCTGTCCAAGCGAACAGTATCGATATGGCTTTATGCGACGTATCTCATAGCATAGCGTCAATATTTGGAGTCAACATGCTGGAGAACATTCTTCCTATGCTAACATTCGGAGACGGAAAAGAACCATCGGTGTTATCCACCCTCTCAACAATAGGTTTTCCGACAGTCCGTCACTTCGTCTTCAATAATTCAACACTTTTCCCTCCGTATACCGAAGATGCTTTGTTGGGAGAGACTTTGTGGCAATTTCGATCTAAAGGATTCGAAGATTTTTTACAACATCTCCAGACCATGAACCCTTGTCCTCTCAAGACCACAGCAGCTATACCACCCTCCCTTGAGCCAAAAGATCAACAGAAGATAATGAGAGAGATACAGGATAATCGTTTGGATATGAACGTCAAACTCATGGATCTTGCGACAATAAAAGCTGACAGAGATACTGTTAAGACGTATGCTGTCGACATTGATTTGAAGCAATCATTCACGTATGAAGAAGAAGTGTATCAACAAGAGAAAATTCCTCTAGCGCCTGGAACACATGTTACCAACTGCATCATCTGCCACACCACGTGCCACTATCCCTGTCAAATTCCCGACAATGACGGCAAAATTAGATGCGCAGCAATGGAGGATGGATATTGTACAGTATGTCATCAAAAGTGTGTCTGGCATGTGCACAGGAACGACACATTCAGGATAGAAGAAAAGATGGTGACGGTGACCAGGACGTACGAAGGCATCAAAGCAAAATACAAATTTGATGTAAAAGACGATGTAGCAGCTGATGCGATGCTACAGGCCATCAAACGAGCTTTTGTGTCTTTGCTGGAAGAGTTGATCTCTCTTATCTCAAGGACAGTTAAATCAAGCAACACTTTGCAAGGAATTCAACAAAACGAAAAGGATTTCATCATGCGTGTGATTGACTCAGAAGAACAAGAAAAGAAAGCTGGGTATGAGAAGCGATTGGAACTACTTCACGCCATTAAGAACAATACAACAGTTTCTGTTTCTGACCCAAACGCTTGGTTAAAAGACATGGGATTCAAAAACTGGTAAAAGATTTTCTGAGCATAGTTATCAAAGCACGAAAATGTATACCATTCCAGTCATATGCTGGACAAAATACTGTAAACTCAAAACTTCATCATAGTCACGTTAGCAAAGTGGGTTATACAAATAGATGACCGTGATACAGAATTTGATTATTGTGCTTTGAATAACAAAGTACCGAAACCAGTGACAGATATATGATATTGAAGGCAGGTTTGAATTTTTATGGACAAACGAAGAAAAGTGTTTTTATACTTCATAACATATACACATACGGCTTTTCCATTGTATGAGTGTTGAGGTTGGGGAGTTGGGGTATGAGTAAGGGTGAACCCAAGTATTAAAAAACAAAATAAGTTTTATGCTTTTACTTGTACAAACACTTTAATTATGTTCTTGTAGTTTAATGTTAACTTCATATTCTGATCAGATTAATAATGCGAGATTAAATTTATGGTTAAGGATTCCGTTGTTCTGGAAACTAATACTTGCTGGTACATATAGAAATCCTTAATATTGATATTTTTGCCATCAGTACACCTGATTGTTTATATGACTATGTGGCTCAAATGTGTCCTGTTTATTCTTTTTTTTTTAATTTTGGTTTGTTCGGAGTTTTTTTCTTCCGTCATTCTGTTTCAGTACATGTTTCAGTATTACTTTGTATTGAGGATGTGCGTCCATTAATGCAAGATATTACTGATAACAATTGCTCTGATATTCAATTTTTTAATCGATGTTCTTTGATGATCTCTGGAATTCTGTGTAATTCCTTTTTACTCTCTTCGACAAATTTCTTGATTTCAACACTTGTGTTAAAATAAAGGTGTAATGCAGAACATCTTTTTGTTCATTATGTCATTTTAATGGACTTTTTGAGTGTCTAAATTTCAACGTTTGTGTGAACATTAAGGTGTAATGCGGAACATCTTTTTGTTCATGATGTCATTTTAATGGACTTTTTAGTGTCTAAATTTCAACGTTTGTGTTAACATTAAGGTGTAATCCAGATCATCTCTTTGTTCATGATATCATTTTAATGGAATTTTTTTAGTGTCTTGCTTTTAACGTTTGTGTTAACACTAAGGTGTAGTCCATATCATCTCTTTGTTCATGATATTTTGCTACTACTGCTGTTACCAGTTTATCAGATATCGGCCTAGATGACAGTTAAAGCTCATGGATCACTTGTTGAAATCATTTTTTCATCGATGATAATGGTAATCATTACCTCGTCACCTCAATGCTGCCGCTTACCGTCTCGTTTAAATAATTGCAGTTTTTTTATTTTAGGGAAATAGTTAAAATGACATAATGTAGTAACAAACTAAACGCAGAATATCTCCATAATTTAGAAGTACAAGCTTTTTTTTTATACTTTCGTTTATAATTTTCATTGAGGCTTTTTCAAACACAAATTATCGAGAGATATATGCAAATCAACTTGGATGAATACGTCGGGAATTGACATTAAGTTTTGTGTTTACGACTATAAATTTTCTATTTTTACTGTTTTTAATTTCCATTTTTGTACAGATGTTATTTATAAGCAGAAACAAATTTGTATCTTGGTCTAGTTTGTACTTATGTTTTGTTTTTGTGTGATAATGCCCCATTTATCTATATGTATTGATTTTTGATATTAAAGACGCGCTATGGTTATCTTATATTCTAACATGCTTTGTATCATAATCACGAAACACAATGTACTCCGAATTGCTTCCAATATTCCTCAAAGACGAACACGTAATAAATCTATGTATATTTATATGGACAAATATATTCATATCTCAGTTGTTTTTCATACCCTTCCATATATATGGTAAAAACTACTGTAAATCACTCAAATTTCGTGTTGAATTATTTTCGCGTTAATACACGAAAGGAGTCAAACTCGAATTCAAATCCTTTCGATTACTTGTACAAAAATAACTCCATCTATGTTGATTTGGTTATCGATAAGGAAGTCATGCAGAATCCATGTCTCTAATAGCTTTTCGTTTCTAGATCAGGGTTCGCGAAAATGTCTGAAGAGGTAACTTCTCGAAATTAAGTATTCACGAAATCTAGGTCATTCACAATAACTAGTAGATCAAGTAATATTTTTGATCGATGATGAAAGCCGATCAGGCAGTAGCTAGACAATAGGTACCTTACGATATGGAATTGTGTTGGTAATTAGTACTTAATCAGACATCCCTTTATATCAAACGATGCCATGAATAAGAGTGATTTGATCAGTTACCCAATGGATTTTTTATGTTTAAATTTCCTCCCTCTCCAACAAGTTTGTTAACATTTCCCAACGTAGAATATATTGTACAAAACAACTCAAGTGCCATTTCCCACTATACAATTGGTACATTAACTAAACTGTCGTATATTGTGAACAACGGAAATAAGAAATGACAATGAATAAATAAATTAATGAATTGAAAAATATATGTAAACTGCAACTTTTCGATTTTTACCATTTGGCGGTTTGAACACCTAAGTGACAGATGGATGGAATATATCTTTTAATATCTTCATATATGAAAATATTGTAAATGTATTTACTATTTTTATGTTTTAAGAAATAAAACGTATACATAATTTCCTGCCTTGTTTCTTGTTTTGACTGGAATGGTAATGCCCATCATGTAAATACTCGTTCCGTCAACAACAGAGTAGAATTTCAAAGAGGTGAAAATGAAATACATTGTAGAATCATTTTCGTGGTAGTTTCATTTTCGTTGATTCTTCTAAACTTCTGAACCACAAATCTGCAGAATTAATTTAACTATTATCCTTGACAATTTTACTTAGTTCGTGAGTATTGTCTATCCAAATTAAAGCCTAGGATAAACTATGAGATTTGAATCCCAAGATATGATTTCTCAGGTGATTTGGAATATTGACTTGAACATTTATTCCTGTTGCATGGTCTTTGGAAACTGAATGTAAGTAATTTTAGTATCCTGTTGCTTTACAGGAATGATTTTCGCATTAAATAGTTTTCCACTGGTGGACTAGAAAGACGATTGAATATACTTTTCCTTCTTCAATGGTTCAAATTTTTGCAGTCTTTTTCTAAAAGCTCGAAGCTGTGGGATAATGTTTTTCGTGGAAGCGATAAAACTGACAAGGTTTTATTCCTTCCAAATTTAGTTTTTAAAACTCTCTCTCTCTCTCTCTCTCTCTCTCTCTCTCTCTCTCTCTCTCTCTCTGTCTCTGTCTCTCTGTCTCTCTGTCTCTCTAAAATGAGATGGAGTTAAGACATCTATCAATACGTGCTGATGCTAGGATCGCGGATGGGTAATATTTCTCGCTATAAGGAGATTTGAAGACGCCATTTTAAATAAAAATATAAAGGTCAAAGGACTTGAAAACGTCAACGTTGCTTTTGTTTTGATTCATCACGTTTCATAATTACAAATGTAATTAAACGCTACGGAACTAAATAAAATCAAAACGTTTTAATGATGTCTGAATCTTTGATAATATTAGTAAGAAAATACATTGTAAATTTCATTATAGATTGACACTGATACGTCCAACAATCACCGTCATAGTCCGATCAAATCTTCCGCTTTTGAGAACGTTCATTCCATTTTTATTATTTCACTTTCCATGACAATACTATTATGTCATTCATTTGGTGCAAATGCCAACATTATAGATCTCGTCCAACGCAGTCAGCACACCAGAACACGTTGTCTGGGTCGTATCTACGTTTGATAGCAAGAAGACGGTCATAATTACTTCCCCAGAAGTCATCTTTCCACGAAGGTGAATCAGCAGAGCCCTCGTTTCGGTAACTTCCGAAACCAAATGGTCTCAGCTTTTCTCTGACCTTTTGACCTTCTGCCACAAATTCATGTTCATGGTCACCATATCCAGACCAGCTAATTCGTTGTTTTTCTTCTTTGGACAGGTCATGTTTTTGAGTCACGGGATATCGTATACAAGTATTCGACCTCCACGAGAGAGCCGTGCTTTGGAAAAAAAGAGAAAAAAAATAGAAAATACAAACATGCCTATATAATCACAATCCAAACACAAATTCAATAAAACTCGGGAAAAATAAGAAGAAAAGAATAGTTAAAAATGAGACTCCTGAAAAGTACCAGGAGAAGAAGACCAGGTGTTCCAGAAGAGTAACGTCTTTTGGATCATCGATGACACCCGCCATATAAACCTTGGTCAATCCAAGTAAGCCATGTCACGTTCTCAAATGAGAACAACGTGTATACAACAGCGGAATCAGCAATCAAACTAACGAGGATCAAATAGATCGGTCTTCATATCGCACAAAAATGAATACGTTTTAATGAGATCACGATGCCGACATACAATTTCTCAATACTTTTCGTTAACCTTCATCATCTTCTTGTATGAAAATTGTGATAATGGGAACAGGAATTTGATCCTCTCAAAGTCGAGATTGTCATTTGAAATCCAAGGACGAAATTGGAAATCCCTAGCCCGAGATGCGACGAAAAGACATATTTCTAATAATCTACGTATGTGTTAAAGACATAGATAGAAAGTTGTCAAATATGTATATATATATATATGCCCAGCAATATTAAAATGTCCTGTGTGTATTCATGTGCATTATGCATATGAAAGTAACTATTTCTTCCAGCAGTTATTGTCTTAATATCATCACAAGCATGTGGTGTCTTCAATTTATATATCTATAATTAATAAAAATAGTGACGTCAAGAGCTATATTGTTTATATGGTCATAACTTATTAGTGTACCAATTTTCAGTTTCATACAAAATTGACCAAGATATGACATTTTTACTGTAGTGAGATCGACAGCTTGGCATACATGTATTGTACATTGTATACAAGCAGCCTGGGTTATGGCGAAGCGTCTTCAGGCAGTATTGTTGTTATTATGATCATGATACATTAATTGCCAAGTTTCAGTTTCATTTATGAAAAAAATGACCAAATTATGGTAATTTTACTAAAGCGAGATTACTAGATATGGTCATATCACCAACATATCTTTTGATGTCATTAAACTCATTAAGCAACTGATAAGATATTTTTTAAGAAACTTTATAACCCTTGTTTTCACTTGTTGATGCTTTTTAGATGGACCATACCTAGATGGATGTTTTCAACTTGCATAGATAAATTCCTGTTGGTCCCTAATTAGGCATTGTCCTATATTGGAATGCTATGAAAAATAACATAGCCAACAGGCTGTAGTCTTGGATTTTGACATAATAGTTTGTTATTACTTCGTCTTGAGAAGTACATGATGGATCCAGGCAGCCATCTTGGATTTTGACATAATAGTTTGTTATCACTTCTTCTGGAGAAGCACATGATGGATCCAGGCGGCCATCTTGGATTTTAACAGTAAGAGTCTGTTATTGCTATTTCTGTAGAAATACTTGATCAATCTTATTGCAAAAATCATATGTAGGGACCCCTTGGTCCTTAGCTCTGCATTATTTGTTTTTAGACTTAAACCTGGATAAATAACATGGCAGACAGGTGGCCGTTTTGGATTTTGACAATGAAAGTTTATTGCTGTTTCTTGGATAATGCCAGACAAATCTGTCTCAAATGCCATTTATATGGACTTTTGGCCCCTATAGTTGTGCATTATACCATTTTCTGACTGACCTGAAAAAACAAAATAGCCAACAGGCACCATTCTTGGATTTTGACAAAATAGTTAGTTATTGCTATTTCTGGAAAGAAAGCACTGGATGGACCCAAGCAGCCATCTTGAATTTTGACAGGTATTGTCTGTAATAATTCATTAAGTGTTGTGTTGTTGACAGACGGTCATCTATAATTTTAAAAGTAAAAGTTTGTTATGGCTATTAATTGAGAGGTGCTGGATGGGTCTTTTTCATTTTTTTTATTTTGATCTCTGTTGGTTTCTTGTGCCTTTTTGATTTTGGAATCGTCAGATAAATGACATACTGACAGGTGACCATTTCTTACTTACAATTGAAGATTATTATTGCTATTTCTTGAGATGAATTCTCAAATTTCATGTACATGAATATTGGTGAAAAGAAAGGAAAATCCCTTTTAAAAAACAAATGAAGATCAAACGATGATGGACACCAAGATCCCACTCAGATCTTTTGTTTACTTCTTGCAATATTTTTGTATTTGCAGATGATGGAATAAATTAGTTCATATTTATATGTAAATGAGATATTTGGCAAAAAATCAATGAAAATGATAATGACTGTAGACATTTGAAAGTGATGCACCCAATAACAGTAAATATAGAGCAGTGCATTGGGCCACGTTCTAGACCCAAGTGATTAAGAAATAGCTACCAGGATTGGATGGTCGGGTGGTGCAGTAGTAACATACTCACCTTTCACCTTTACATATCTCAGTACAGATGTGAAAAGATATGGGTTTCATGCCCAACTGTTTTGGTTTTCCGTGGGTACTCTGATTTCCTCCCAAAATAAGATACCTCGTTCGCTTCCATTCAGGCTAACAAGAGTGAATGATATAAGCTGAGAGCTATTACAAATATGAAACTGCTGGTTAGTTATCATACTTATGTTACATATTCCTTATAAGGTGATCCAGATGACCTGTCACTGCGGAAGGTTGAAAAAGAGGTTTTGATACCAATGGTGATGAGGGACAAAGCCTGGATGGAGAAATATCGACCAGAAGTGATAGGTAACTGTGAAATAACTGATGCTTGATATCTTCAGTAATATAACCATGACACATCCTCGGCTCTCCTTGATTTAAAGGAATTTATCGAAATATTTACTTGTAAAAAATTTGGCACTTATCAATAGATACTACCCGCTCACGAATGATTATTAAAACTCTGTATGCACCTGTGTGACAAAATAGAATAATTTGCTATGTACACGGAATTACTTACGACTTCGATAGCTTTGTTGAATTTACAGACATGAAAGCTTGAATGGTTCTTAGCTATTATTGTGATGAATGTGATGGTCAAGGAACAGAATAAAGAAAGGCGTGTCCAATTCATATTAATCTTTATATCATTATAATAACTCAGTTGGGTAATATCACAGGTTATGAATGTGGTGGTCAAGGAACAGATTAAAGAAAGGCATGTCCAATTCATCTATGCTTTATATCATTATAGTAACTCAGTTGGATAATATCACAGGTAGATGTAGGAAAAATTTCTATTGTCGATACTGAAATAAATTTGTGCTGTTTTGCAGTTGTCCGTTGTGGACATTCTTTTCTCTAGGAAGTCAGTGATATTTTTAGGTCTGTCCTTAATTTGCAACATCTGGATCTAAACCTTTTTTAAGATATAGTATTTGAATGTGTGAAAAACACTCTTGAGAATACATATTTTATTGATCGTGATTTGAGCCTTTTAAGAGATGTGGATTTGCTCATTATCAAGCTGAATACTAAGCTTGGTTTTACATACGTCAATAAAATATTGTAAGCTCATAAGAACAAAGAAAGACTGTGTCAAGGGATATAAATGATGAACAGGGTCATCCAGTAAGCCTGTGTTGAATCTGCAGTATCAACTAATTCATTCACATGTTTGGATGACCGAGCCATTGTCAAGAATGCAGAAGTAAATAAATAGTGAAGGAAATTTAATGATGGAAAAAGCTCCATCACGTTTTGGCTTTGATAGGTCAGACAACTGTAATATATACTTTAATATGAATTGATTGTATTGAAGTTTTCAAGAAGGAATTTGATAAAGGATAAAAAAGGGGTAAAAAAAACCTTCACTATACAGTCTCATCAACCCATTAAACATGTTTTAAGATCATAGTAATGTTTATATATTCCAATCACTTTGGATATGTTTTATATTGTCAGCCTTTGAAAAATGTGCCAAAGCTGAAGAATTCATGATGATGTTCAAATGTCGAGAAAAGAATGGCACAATGTAAAAGTGTGTTAAAACTTGGTAAGTATAGAATACTGTTGTCAAATTAGGTGTCATGCAATAAGTATGAAATAGGATTAAGGTATGGAAGATCACAGAATCAGAGATCATCTGTTCTCTGACATTTTTCATTTGGAATGGAATTTTATCTGCTATAACATCAAGATATGATTAGTGTTCACAGTTATTCACCTGTTCACTTCTTCATTACACTAATTACAGTTGTGGTATTGGACATCGTACCAAAATCTATGTCCACACATCATCTGTAAACCATCAGCATATACACATCGTACCAAAATCTATGTCCATACATCATCTGTAAACCATCAGCATATACACATCGTACCAAAATCTATGTCCACACATCATCTGTAAACCATCAGCATATACACATCGTACCAAAATCAATGTCCATACATCATCTGTAAACCATCAGCATATACACATCGTACCAAAATCTATGTCCACACATCATCTGTAAACCATCAGCATATACACATCGTACCAAAATCTATGTCCATACATCATCTGTAAACCATCAGCATATACACATGGTACAATATCTAGCACACCACCAAGCACATACATGGTACAATATCTAGCACACCATCAGCATACATACACGGTACAATATCTAGCACACCATCAGCATATACACATGGTACAATATCTAGCACACCACCAAACACATACATGGTACAATAACCAGCACACCATCAGCATACATACATTGTACAATTACTAGTACACCACCAAACACATACATGGTACAATAACTAGTACACCATCAATATACATACATGGTACAATAACTAGTATACCATCAGTATACATACATGGTACAATAACTAGTACACCATCAGCACACACATGGTACAATATCTAGCACACCACCAAACACATACATGGTACAACAGCTACCACACTATCAGCATACATACATGGTACAATAACTAGTACACCATCAGCACACATACATGGTACAATAACTAGCACACTATCAGCATACATACATGGTACAATATCTAGCACACCACCAAACACATACATGGTACAATATCTAGCACACCATCAGCATACATACATGGTACAATATCTAGCACACCATCACACACATACATGGTACAATATCTAGCACACCATCAGCATAGACACATGGTACAATATCTAGCTCACCACCAAACACATACATGGTACAATAACCGGCACACCATCAGCATATACACATGGTACAATATCTAGCACACCACCAAACACATACATGGTACAAGAACCAGCACACCATCAGCATACATACATGGTACAATTACTAGTACACTACCAAACACATACATGGTACAATAACTAGTACACCATCAATATACATACATGGTACAATAACTAGTATACCATCAGTATACATACATGGTACAATAACTAGTACACCATCAGCACACACATGGTACAATATCTAGCACACCACCAAACACATACATGGTACAATAGCTACCACACTATCAGCATACATACATGGTACAATAACTAGTATACCATCAGTATACATACATGGTAAAATAACTAGTACACCATCAGCACACACATGGTACAATATCTAGCACACCACCAAACACATACATGGTACAATAACTAACACACCATTAGCATACATACATGGTACAATAACTAGTACACCATCAGCACACATACATGGTACAATAACTAGCACACTATCAGCATACATACATGGTACAATAACTAGTACACCATCAGCACACATACATGGTACAATAACTACCACACTATCAGCATACATACATGGTACAATAACTAGTATACCATCAGCTTACATACATGTACAATAACTAGATCACCATCAGCACACTTACATGGTAAAATAACTAGATCACCATCAGCACACACATGGTACAATAACTAGCACACCATCAGCATACATACATTGTACAATAACTAGTACACCATCAGCAAACATATATGGTAAAATAACTAGCACACTATCAGCACACATAGTAGCACACCATCAGCATACATACATGGTACAATAACTACCATACCATCAGCTTACATACATGTACAATAACTAGATCACCATCAGCACACTTACATGGTACAATAACTAGATCACCATCAGCACACATACATGGTACAATATCTAGTACACCATCAGCACACATACATGGTACAATATCTAGCACACCATCACCTCACATACATGGTACAATAACTAGCATACCATCAGCACACATACATGGTACAATAACTAGCACACCATCAGCCTACATGGGCAATACTGTATCTAGCACACAACTGTGTGGTAGAATTACATATTTTTTGCTTTTTTGGTAAAAATGGTTGATTAATATTACTGATTGATAATTAAATGAAGATCTATGTAGTTTATGACTTTATGCAGCTGCAGACATATTTTATGCTGATTAGTGATTACAATGGTCATTTTTTTATTCAACCTTTATTAAAATAAAACTGGACCCTGTTAGTCTTTCTAGTTTACAACAGGAGTTCCATGACACAATTCACAGACCTGTGATAATTCTAAAACAAAACAGCCAGTCATGCGTGACATTGACCAGCCATGCGTAGCATTGATATCCTTGTGTGAGGTATACAAATCACTGTATTAAAATAAGATCTGATGTGGGTACAGAAATCTGTGCTTAGAGCATTTAAAACAATGTCACACATCAGCCTCTATAACTTCAACATAATTGTATGGGGCATTTTCGTGTATATTTGTTAATAAAGACGTTAACAGATTTCTGTAAATCACAATCACTCAGAAAGTTTGTATAACATTATGTTGACAATGCTGTTACCTTCAAGTGATGTTGACAGATGCATAAAGCATTTGTACACTTGTGGTGTAACTAAAGTGTCATAGGATTTTAAAAATTGATGTCTTTTCTGCTAAATTAAAATCTGATACACACTAAGCTAGAAATGGCATTAAAATTATGATTTTAGGAGGTCATATTGGTAATATTCTATATGTGGCAACAAATTAAGGGTGTATAATGCCATTAATAACTCAAATTATCTTCAGTTTCCGATTCACATGACAATAAAATGACAGATCACATAGAATTTAAAGAATATCTATATACAATTACAGAACTACAACTTCTGATAAAATATCAGTATAAATAATGAAAGATACTTTTATAAATTGTACAAAATCACCTGTGATGATATTGAATGAAAACAAACACATATTGATAAATGAAATGTAAACCAGCACAGAACTTATTGGGTTACAGGTGACTCTGAAAATGTCTCTGAATGACCTGCTCATACAGCGTTACAGCAGTCAGCAAATGTCCACAGGATTGACACAAATGACACCTCAATAATTTCCACACAGGATATCTCAGGACTGCCAACACAGGACATCTTCATAATTGTCCACACAGGACAGCATATACAGCTGATAGGTCTGTCTATCTCCAGACTGTAAACAGCAACAGTCCACACCAGACATCATATGATTACAGGACTGCCCATACAGGACATGGTATCAAGCTACACTGCCTTGCCCACAAAGTACGCTAACAACAGCTGTCTTGGCCCACATAGGACACAAACATGTATCATCTCTGTACCAGTAGTATCATCATCGTCCTCACCAACATCATGGGGTAGAACTGTAATTACATAATATAACCATGTCTAACCAAATATCCCATTCCGATTACTAAGCTATAAATATATTCATTTAGTATCTCATGATATACACAAATATTCTATTATTACAACCATATAATACTGTCTGTAGCTAATTAACTGATATAATTCCATTAGCAAATTCTAGCCTTAATTTCAAGTTTCTGATAAATAAATTGACTATTTCTGCTTATAATAACTAATTATATAATCCAATTCACAAATATTAGTTATTCTAAAACCATAACATATATATCTTGAACTGTGCTCATCGGCCGTTATAAGCATATACATGTATCTCTTTATATTCGGACCAAATACCAAACACAACAGATTCCGGGTAAACATTGGAACGAAAGGGTGTTATAAAGGTTTACAAACTTACCGCAAACTGTATTTTGCGCTGGCTAACCCCATACAAGCAATTATCGACCTGACGAAATCTTTCATTCATTTTATTGACTTTTGGCCTTCCGGCCCATCAGTACAATGCATATACATACAAATCATGAATATTGGCACGACACACAGTGCTACAGTGGAGAGAGTAGTATATTATTAGTTTGAAAGAAGAAGACATTAATTTCTCAACTTGTTAGCTTCAACAATGTATTTACCAAGATGACACAGTTATTTTGTATTCGTAGTACTTAATAATTGTAAAACCTTAAACATTGATGGTCTCTTCCAATAATATTACTTTATATATAGTGTTCTTAAATTTTGATATGACTGACATATTAAAACAAAATGATACTCATCTTCAACTTCATTATTGGAATTACATGATATACAATATCTCTGGAATCGAGCAATATTTCGGTATCTGCCTGTCTCGATCGCTAAGGAATGTGCAGACAAACGTAATTTTGTTAAATTTATTCTTAATTTCTTAGGAATATATCTTGCTAAGTAAACCTGTATGGATAAATTGTCTACAAGGTGTTTATAAAGGAAACATTTGGATGAAGCTTCTAGCAGGCCTCTTAAGTGTTGCTGGCCTTGATCAATAATTCTTTGACGAATAAGTGGTAAAATGAAATCAATATTGAATGGAGACTGGGCTAACCAAACATCACCAAAACCTAAGGAAAACAATTCATCTTTTACATAATGTAACCAATTAAAACAGGTACCTGTGGATCTATCTCGTAAAAATCCATATGCACAATTCAAAATACAATTTTTGGTATCAAGCAACTTAAACCAATACTTGATGATTCTATATTTTCTCATGTACTCTAATGGCAGACGCCCAAATTCACAATAAACCATAACATTGCATGTTGTGTTTTTTTTTGTACTTTAAGAACTTTCTTACAAAAATTTAAGTGAATTTTCTCTATATCTAGTGCCTTTATGGATCCCCATACTTCACATGCATAGAACAATATGCTATTATATATGTGTGAAACAAATTTAACAGTTGTACAGTTAAGATTTAGAGTAGAACATTTCGACAACAAAGCAAACATTGCCTTTAAACCTTGATCAGATAAATGTTTCTGGATAATATTAAACTTATTATTGTATTTGAATAACACACCCAGGTACGAGAACTGCTCGACACAATTAAGTGGATTACCTTTATATGACCAAACTTCATTGTTGCGAATTTTCCCACTTTTTCGAAAAACAACAATTTTTGTCTTATCTATATTAACAGATAGCTTTCATTGATCAGTATAGCTAGCAAGATTGTCTAGTAGTTCCTATAAACCCTCAACAGTCTCAGAAAACAGAACTTAATCATCTGCATATAACATAAGAAAAAGACTTCATTCACCAAAGTTATATTGGTTACTACAATTTGAGATAAAATAAGATTTTAACACGCGTAGAAAATAGAATTGGGGACAAAATTTCCCCTTGCATCAAACCGATGTCATTAGCAAATAAATATGATATGCGGCCATTAAATTTCAAACAAGACCTCACATTTTCATATATTGACTTAATGACACACAGAAGTTTACCCTTTATTCCTAACTTAGATAGTTTATACCATAAATTTATCCGGTCAACACAGTCGAATGCCTTCCTAAAATATACAAAACAGCAGTAAAGGCGTTTATTTTCACTAAAAGACTTTGTTATTATAGAATTTAAGGCAAATACAGCATCAACTGTACAAAGCCCTGGACGAAAACCAAACTGCGCATCAGTAATAATTTCACAAGATTCTGACTTTCCAAGGCAACTTAATAAACTAATCCCTCTGAAATTATTAGGGTCAGTCTTGACAACTTTTTCATGTACAGGAGTAATCACTGCCTGCGACCATTCTGATGGAAAAAAAATCCCGAATTCAGAATTGTATTAAATAATGCATGAAAAGCTGGTAGCAGTATATCTTCACCCACCAGGAGACATTCATTTAAAATCACATCTAGGCCATGAGACTTTCCACGCTTCAGTTTACAAATAGCTGCAGAAATTTCATTCAATGTAATTGGACAATCTAACTCATCATAAATTGGAATAGAGTCATCATTAATATCATTAATAACATTAACATCTACACCACTAACTGCTGCCTCTGAAGTGTTAACAGCCTCTGATGACAAATTTTTAAAATGCAAATATAAATTCTCCATACTCATCTGATGTCCAGCTGCCTTAGGTGAAGCAAATTTCTTATAAAATTGCTTGAGATTATATTTTCTAAGATACTCCAACATATTCCCTTCATATTTCAAATACATTCTTTTCTTATTTTTCTCTAGTAATTTTTTTTTCTTAGCAATGAAATTAGTATGATTCTCATTTGATTTACAACTATTGAATACATTCAAAGCATTTTTATCCATATGCAAAACATATTTTAATTAAGGGTCAGACCATGGTTTGTCTTCCTGAAATAGTGTGCCTACGACACGCCTTCCGTGTTTATTTAAATTGTCACGCCCTACTGCACCTACACAATCACACGCCACACGTGTGTCACCAGTAACAAGAAAAGGGTGCATGGCTTGTGTTAGGATTTCTGTACACTTATTCACATTATCGTTTATGCTATTCTGGGTAATCTCATTAGGAGAACAAACAGATTTATCAATATCCTTACGATGTGCTACAAGTTCCGATAAAAATTGTTCCATACCATCCTCTTTCCATCGGTAGGAAGACTGCTCACCACCTGAATCGGTATTCATGTGTGCCCTGCTTACATCAAAATCACTCAATACAGGCAGAGACATATATAACACTGTGTTATATACGTCTCTGATACAGGCAACCGAGTAAACAGTTGCACGTGTAAGGGGGCGTGGTCAGATAATACATTGAAATTACCAACAATGAACTGGCAAACAAATGAAAATAAAGATGGACTCAAAAACAAATAGTCAATAACACTCATTCCATTATGACCGCAGTGTGTGAAGTCATTGGAGAAATTATTTTATCTCTTCCATTGAAAATACGTAAACAGCAAGCTTTACATAAATCAATAAGACGGTCACCATAGTGATTAACCCCAACATCTACACCGCTGCTGTCGCTTACATGTACATTTCCTTTCTCGCGAGACTAAAATAAAATATTAAGAACTCAGATCCAGAGAATCCGTAATTAAATATTTTACATGGAATTATTAAGAAAAATAGATAGACAGTATTTAGTTTATATATTATCGAAAGTATTTCATTAAATACATGTACGAAATGTTTAGAATAACTGGGATATTATTTCATACACATAAACAGATAAAATGTACAAAATTATGGTTGGGACTGTGACAACCCCAACCAATGACAGATCGTCGTAAGTCACTATTAGGACAAGTCAGCCTCTGGAGCTTATTTGTTTGGACTTCCTCAGCTTAGAAACATCTAAAGGCGGATTCGACAGCATCCTTGTCATCACCGACCACTTCACCAGGTACGCGGTGGCTGTCCCTACAAAAGATCAGAAAGCCCGGGCTACCGCAGAGGCCTTCAATCATTTCGTGTTACATTATGGACTACCGAAGCGCATCCATTCGGATCAGGGCCCAAACCTTATGGGAGATGTGATGACGCAGTTATGTGCTATTACCGGGATCCAAAAGTCTAACACCACTCCGTACCATCCTATGGGGAATGGCCTCTGTGAACGTTTTAACAAGACACTTATTAGCATGCTGGGAACGTTGTCTGGTAAACGTAAGCAGGACTGGTAGTCCCACACAGCTGTATTGGTTTATGCATACAACTGTACGCGCCACGATTCTACAGGAGAGTCTCCATACTTCCTTATGTTTGGGAGAAATCCACGCCTCCCTGTAGATCTTGCCTTCGGCGTATCAACCAACGACAAGCCTGGATCGTTGACGGCATATGTTAAATCGTTACGCAAGCACCTGGCTAGTGTTTATGATCGTGAGTGAGTTAAGTATTATTATTATTATATTATGTATTATTTCGTTACAGGGTTTCGACTTTCAACGTTAATAAATACGACAATAAACGATTGACAGAGAACTCTAGAGGTTATGGTTGTGTTTCCATCAACTACGCAACCCCCCCCCCCCCCTGTGTTAAAATTGACAGAGAAAAACCCCCCCCCCCCCCCCCCCAAACAAACATCATTCTGATGAACTTAATAGTGCCATAGAAAGAACACCAAACTGCAGCAGTAATCTAGCATGTTCACGTGAGAGCAAACATTTTTTATATTACAAACCTGAAATTGCTGAACATCAACAATACGATATTGGTCTTGACCTTGGTGTATCACAATCTATTCCCTTTATAGAACATCATCCTTCTCTTTTACCAAATTAAGAATATCTTGCACGTGTGAAAATGTTACATATGAAGCAGAGAGAATTTTTCTTGCATGAATTACAATGAAAAAAAGATGAACCACTAGAGCATTGTATAAAGCATTAAAAGAGCATCTCTGTTCAGAGGAGGTTGAAAATCCAGATAACTGTAAAGTTCGTCTTTGTGGCGTTCCAAGTTGATAAGCTGCACACAATATGTATGATACTACTGTACATGCTGATCCTACCAAATCATGGTTATTAAAACTACCATGTAGATTCAGACACTCTGAACACACTAAGGGCCAAGTACAGAGATCTATCCACTGTTATCATAGATTAGGACTCAATGGTTGGAAATAAGATGCTTTCTCTTCAACATAAATGTCTCCAGACAATTAAGGGAAATCAAACATGATTATTTGGAAGTGTCAATATTATACTTATAAGTGATTTATATCAGTTTGGACAAGTGGATATTTGCAGATATAGAAGACCACATGGGTCCCACTGTAACCTTTGTTTACTATTCATGAATTAAAGGATGTAATCGCTAGAGAACGGCAACTTGTCGCAAGACGCTCTCACAATTCTGAAATCAAGAATAACTAAACCTACCGATGTACCTTATCCAGGAGAAGCACCGCATCTATTCAACACTGGCAAACACGTTGATGATTTCAACAGTGGCATATTTGATCTTACTTTAGTTACAAACTCAAAGTGCCTGCACTTGATAAGGTTGTTTGAAATATCCCTAAGGATGTTAAAGCCAATGCAGGCACAAGAAAATGTCTGCGGGACAAATTGATGGACTTGTAAATGATGCCCCAATAATTTTTGGTATGCCATATGAAATCGTTGCTAACTTGAACATATATGATGGACTTGTGAATGGTGCGTGTTGTCATGTATTCCTTTGATCTTATCACTTCATCGACTCCTATATTTGATACACAGCGAAATTTCAGGTACAACCGAACATCCTTCATCAGAATACAATTTCCACTTATACAGGCAGCTACCAAAACGACACACAGATCACAAGACTGTACCTTGAAAATGTTGTAGATATGACTACTCCAAGAATGTAACCACAAATGTACTTTGTAGCCTATAGTTGTGTTAGAAATTTGTCAGGCTTGTGTTCAGTAAAGACAAGATATCAGTAGATCAGTCGGTAACTGCTGAATTGAAAAGGATGTGTTTTGTGGAGAATCTTTCGCAGAAACAAGTATTTTTCTGATGAGAGCTTGAAACAACACGGTTTCCACATTGACAAGAATGATAAAAACTAGAAATTGTTGTGAACAATTTGGCGGGCTTTTCACTTCTTTGGCGACAAGTTGACCGGAAGTTGACATTTATCCTGATAACAATATATAAGAAAGATTCCTTGTTTGTTAGTCTGTACAACATATCCAAAGATGAACTTTAAATCTTGAAACGTTAAGGAGATATAACTACATAATTACGAAGAAATACACTTTTTAAAGGTTCAAACATATTTGACCCCTGTGACCTTGAATGTCGGTCAAGGTTATTCATATTTGCAAGCCTTATAATGTAACATCTGATAATCAATATATCACCAATATTAGTTCTCTAGACCTTGTGAGACTTGACAAGAAGATTGTTGAACACTGGTACCCTATTTTGTATATTTGAAATTTGACATTTATGTTGGTCATTTATGTTATCAAACTTCGTTGCCAGTTATATATGCTTCATATGTGTGAAATACTCTAGGCCTTTCAGAACTTGAGAAGAAATTTTTCAAAGATTGGTACCCTTAATACAATTTTCAACTTTGACCCCCTACCGCAAACCGGAAGTTGAATTTTGAGGTGCGTTTCTCTTATATCACTCGACAGGAAATGTCCACAGAATATTTATGTCCAAAGTTGAAGACTTTTGGCAGCTTAACAATGGAGAAATTACCATTTAACGATTTTTACATAATTGACCCCTGTGACCTTGAAAGTGGGTCAAGGTCATTTATATTAACAAACTTGATAGATAATTGATCAGACATCTTACACATGAAATATCAAGACTCAAGGCTTTGCAGAACTTGAGAAGAAGTTTGTCAAATTTGGTAACTTAAAATAACACTTTTGAACTTTGACCCCTACCCAGTTTTTTTCTTGTGAAAAGTGTTTTCTTATTATTTTACATAATATGATTAAAACTGAGGTCACTAGCTGAAACAGTTCTTGAGTTACGGCATTTTAGGTAAAATCGGATATGGCGTCATGGCGGCCATTTTGTTTTTCCGATGAATTTGAATATGTCACTAAATGGTAGAAGACATCTGGGGAAATATTCTCAGTAACAATTTGATAAAATAAAGCCCATCAATATTGATCTAGAACGAGTTTTTCCTATTTGTCGGCATTTTTAAAAGATCAAAGGAAATTTTCAAAATGGCGTACAGCGGAAATGGTAAATGTTTCAGAAGAACTGAAAACACTAAATTCATCGGAAGGACATTCTGCATCGATCTGAAGAAGAAAATTTCAACAAAGTTCAAAATTGAAAAAAAAATAAAAAATTTGTTAAATTTTGAAAACTTTACCCAACAGCGAACTTTTGTATTCGACATATTCTCTGATAACATGTCATGACAAAAATTTAGATAAGGAAATTCTCTACAAATAATATAATTGCACAAACTCTGTATAATCAACGGTTTTCGAGATATTGCCGTTTTAAAATTTTTAACTTATGACGTCATGGCGGCCATATTGGATTTTTGACCTACTGCCTTCCAGTATGTACCTATAATATAGTCAATACATATTAAGTGTGGTCTTTACCGTTTAAAAGATTACGAACCCACAAAGTTCGGAAGAAAAATAATAATAATAATAATAAGAAACATAACAAAAACAATAGGGCTTTTCACCATTTGGTGAAAAGCCCTAATAACACTAAATATCCATCATGTCTAAGCAGTGTATTTTGGAAACAGTCATTATATGTAAAATATTTCCTCTTTTAGTTCTTTTCTTTATTTTTAATGCGCCGTGACGAGTGTACAAAAACATGACGCTGTCTTCACTCAGTCTACTTACTTAAAACTGAAACAAATCGCTATTGTATATGATATAAGCTGTAAGCTTTGTCATATACTTAAATGGACGCTGTTGACTCGCATCTGTGCTGATCACGTTACGTTCGACATGTCAGAATGTTATCATACTGCAGTACTGTTCAATATGAACTTATAGCTGTGTCAAACTCTGTGAATAATCAACAGTGATAAATGTGATCATACATCTTTTCTCTTCAATATGAACTTACAGCAGTGTTGAACACTCTCAAGAATCGACACTAAAGAAAGTGATCTTGCAGCTATCAAATATGGACGTCTATTAGACACACCGAATGTTCAACAGTAAATAAATGTGATCTCTGCTGGACACTGAACAATCAAAATAACAAATTGTGATCATACAACTGTATTGGTCACAACAAACTCTGAACAATCAACAATATTTTTTAAAATGAGATCGTTGCTGGATACTGAACTTACAAATCGGTTACTATGAACTCACAGCTGTGATGGTTACTGAACACGCAACCGCACCAAAATGTAATTTTCCGACCGTATCAGCCATAGTTAACTCACAGCTTTGCTGGAATCTGAACAATTAAAAGTATTAAAATGTGATTTTTGCCGCACACTGAACTTACAACTGTATCACTCACTGTGAACTCTGATTAGATTCCCGGAACGGACGTGAAAAGGTACGGGGTCACCAACCCCACCACGTGGGTTTTCTCTGAGTACTCCGGTTTCCTCCCTCAATAAGACCACTCGCCCGCTTCAGTCCGGACCAAGAAGATTGTTTCTCAATTGTTGTGAAATAAATAAAGTTTACATTATATACTAAGTATATGTATCATGACAAAACGGACGTCTTCCTATATATATTAGTTTATACTTGGACCGAAGTTGGGTAACATATCCCTCCTTGTCTTCAGGTGATGGGCACGGCGTTGACTGACGGGGAACGAAAACACTGATACATCAGCCTTTGGGTAGTTTGTATGCAGCTTTTTGGATCTCATCACGCTCCAGCAGACTACTTATTCTTACAATGATATTGTATGTTAAGTATATATCATATATGCGTTGATATTCACGACTACAGTAGATTCCATTCAAGTTGTTTTCGTTTTAGTATATTCAAAAACACAATATCGTGAATATACTGTCTTTTACAGTCGTTCGGTTTGATGACGAATGGCTTATTCCATGCACTGCCCTCAAACGTAAGGTTAGTATTCAGTACATCGCTCGATATGACAGCCAAACAATAGTTAATGTATTTTGTTCGAGTTTTTCTGAAGTAAACGAGTTCGTCATAAAATCCGACGGTTGCCTTTTCAGAGTTTCTTTTAATTTGTGTAAGAAAAACTCATACAGTAGATAATCATAGTAAGCACAACTTTTATGGAGTTTGGCAACATCTGATGCAAGCATAAATCGAGGCTCTTCCTTCCTGTTGATGCGAAGTTGAGCATACAAAACGTGCCTCAAATCCCAGTTTTGGATTCGTCGCATCAATACAACAGATTCGTCCAATAGTTTCAACACTAGAATGATATCCATTTCTTTGTCCAATTTTTGTAAATAGCTATCTACCTGCCTTTGATCCTGCTTCTCATAGAGTTTCATAAGATATCCAAAGTACCACGATATTTTATTACAGGGTACTGAGTAAAATAACCCTCAGATTTCCTTCTAATTTGTTCATCTTGCAAATATTTCAAAACTGGATTATCTCCTGGTAATTTTAGAATCTTTTCAGGATTACTAAATCTTATTTTAGAGATAAAATGACTAAATGGCTCCCTAATTGTCCCTATATATAAAGTATCATTTGGTAGAGCTTTACTGAACTGTGATCTGTTGTACCTCATATGTACACAAGTTATATCGTAAGTTCCATTTTTCGGTGGTGGGTAGAAGTATTCAGATGTTAATGTACGTTGGCCCAGTGGGCTTTTTTTTGGTAAAGCAAAAGTGAGGGTTTTTTTCATCCCCGTAACGTAGAAATATATTCTGAACCGTAGAACTGCCTGCTTTAGCTACCTTTATAAATGCAATATGGTTGACAGGTTCACCTGCCTGAATGTATTGGGTCTGACTTGAGGTGACAACTTTTCTATACAAAGTCCATATCGTTTCTTCGGTATATGCTGTGGAGGTGATGTAGCGTACTGCGCTGTGCAATGTCACCAACACACAGAATCCCAGCAGCAAGGACCTGCAAGACATACAATGTTCCATCACATGTTACATCATCTATATCATTAAAGTAAGTGTAGTTTGTAGGAATATTCGACTGGGTATCAATGTCAACAAAATAGCCATATCATTGTAAAAATGTCTAAAAGCGTTAGTTCTTTTCCTGTTTTGAAAACGAAATATGGACCATCGGTTCTGATACTATAGGACTATATTCACATAAATAGTTTGAGGGGAACATACCAAGTTCCTTGTCTCGGGAAACCAGAGAGTATTCAGATTCCTCAAGCTCATAATTAATTGTATGACATAACTTATTTACTAGTGATAATGTGAACGAAAAATAAAATGAAATAAATAAATACGCCCTAATAATTTCAGATAATTCAGGTTAGTAATCTCACAATCTCAAATATAAATGTATTCATGTCAATATTAATCTTCCTCGGACAAATTAATATACCAACGTTATGTAGTTCCATTGAATTAAACGACAATAATAAATAATAATTCAAAATAACCAAATATATTATTAGATTATATGACAACTAAATGTTGTACATACCATATATATGATCTTCAGGAAGACTTCACAGAATAGTAAAAATTAGGAAGAACCGGACTGTGTGTAACACGTCCGCGCAGTTCCTCTACAAATGTCTCTCTAAAACCGCGCCAAAAGCTAACAAAGACACTGACTGCTATACCAAAACGAGGTAACACCTATATATAGAACCATAGAATAAGTAAACAGGTTAGAAAAGTGACAGGTACGAACATACACGTATACAGGTACACAGCCTAGCGACCATACGCAGCGCACATACACACGCAAACAGCACAATAAACGCGGCGCAACATTAAATTTAATTTAAAATCAAGACAAATTATCAAACATCATTATTTGCACTTTGTTACATCCTCCCCTTACTTGAAATATGACGTCCTCGTCATGAACAATATCTATCACCCTAGACTATGACAATACTATCATCAATAATATTGCACAAATTCACTTAAGGGGGTATCATACATAAATTTCAGAATTATCAAAATTCCAAAATATAATGTAGAAAATGTACAAAATATAAAAACATGAAAATATCTCCATCTGGTACAATAATGTGACAGATACAATAATTAAATCTGCAGGAATAATGTCAAAAGTGAAAAATTACACAAGTCCTAATATACTGTTGACAAGAACTTGAGCAACATCCGGTGACACTCTACTTAAAACACTCTGCTGTGCCAGCGTCTCTAACAATGCCATCCGAGAGCTCAAAGTTGTGTCCTGTTGTGATGATGATGCCTGTTGCCTAAATACGTAGTCACCAGATCTCTTCCAAGCAGGCGGTGCTCGTTGTCTGGTGCTTCGTCGAAGACCTCTATCAGCCTGCACATCCTTTCGTCCTCCCCCTCCTAAAGATCCATCCCCTCCGGAGAGCTGGTCGTCACCAGATGGACGTACAACATCAACCGCCTCAGCAACACCATGATCGTCATCCGGGTTCTGAGGTGGGATCACTTCCTGGGTTTCATCAGTAGGTACTGGTCCTCCTGAGATCCGGGAATCAATATCCTTGATATCCTTATAGTGGCAAGCAAAGTAGTCATCGTCATCATCATCGTTGTTCTCGTCTTGCGTCTCAACTTCCTCTGGAGCACTACCTGGCAACACAGTCTTCGTTTTGAGTTTCGCCGGTATGGGCCGATCCCCTGGAACCTCTGGTTGTTCAGGTAATGAACCTATCGGAAGGAGATTTTTGCGGTGCAGAGTCCGTTTCCTTCATTTTCCAGACTCCGGTTCAACTACATATACAGGGATGTCCTTATTCGATTGTTCCAAGACCTTGTACACTTCCTCCTCCCAGATATCCGAAAGTTTATGTTATGTCAAAAGCTAGGATCTTCACAAGGACTCTGTCGTTCACCTGTATAGTAGCTCCTCTTTTTTTCTTGTCGTACTGTGCTTTCTGTCTGTCTTTCGCTTTGTATGCAAATGATGAGGCTAGCTTGTATGACTCCTCTAACCTTGTCTTGAGGTTGTCCACATAATCCGAAAGCGATGTTGTTGAATCGTTATTCCTGTCCACGCCATAGGCAATGTCTACTGGTAATCGGGGTTCTCTACCGAACATGAGTTGGAATGGTGAAAATCCAGTAGAATCGTGGCGAGTGCAGGTATACGCATGTACTAGGGAAGAAATGTGACGAGCCCAATCACACTTTCCGCTCTCCTCTAGTGTCCGTAGCATGTTTAACAATGTCCGGTTGAACCTTTCTGTCGTTCCATTTCCCATGGGATGATAGGGTGTTGTCCGTGATCTTTCCATTCCCAGAATTGAACATAGCTCCTTTATCAGATCGCTCTCAAAGTTGGTTCCCTGATCTGTATGGACCTTCTGTGGTATGCCATAATGTACAAAAAAGTTGTTGAATATTGCTTCAGCAGTTGTTTTGGCTGTTTGATTCCTAGTTGGGATGGCTTGCGCGTATCGTGTAAAGTGGTCCGTTATGACAAGAATGTTTCCAATTCCCCCTTTTGATGGTTCGAGTGAAAGGTAATCGAGGCATAACATCTCCATGGGTTGAGATGTATGGATACTGACCAGTGGGGCTCTTATGTTGGCTGGTGACTTTGCTCGCAGACACCTAGGGCACTTCCTTATCCACTCCTCCGCATCTCGAGTCATTCTACGCCAGTAAAATCTGTCCTTGAGGAGGGATAACACTCTGTCCTTTCCAGGGTGAGCGATGTCATCATGAAGTCCCTTGAGAGCTCCCTCAATGAATGATGATGGCAGCACCAGCTGTTCTTGTCTGCCTCTGTCTCCATCAGTGTTTATCTCACGGTATTACACTCCACGCTTGAGTCGCAATCTGTCGAAGTTCCGATACATCATGGTATGGTCACGGGTCATGGGTAAACTTTGACGTCTCAGACGAACATGCTTCATGACAGCATCCATCCATGGTTTCAATACTGGATCCTGGGTTTGTGCTCGCCTCCACTGTCGGTTAGTCATTCCATCCATGATTCCACCTTCGGCGTCCAATAGTACATCCACGGCTATAGCTGACATCGACAGACAGTTGACATATGCTGAGGTAACTGATGACTGAGATACAGCTTTGACACTATCCCTTGAGATTTTTTCCTGGAAATCCTCAACAGAGTCTGGCAATCTAGACAATGCGTCTGCGTCGGTGTTGGATTTTCCTGGTCTGTACCTGATATCAAAGGAAAACGCTGCTAATGCCGACAACCATCGATGACTGGTAGCATCTAATTTGGCTGAGGTGAGGACATAGGTAAGTGGGTTGTTATCCGTCAGCACTGTGAATTTACTCATGTACAGGTAATCATGGAATTTCTCGGTGATGGCCCATTTTAGAGCCAGAAACTCCAGCTTATGCGCAGGATAGTTCCTTTCCGATTTGCTGAGTGCACGACTGGCGTAACTGATGACTAGGAGTTGATCGTCCTGTCGCTGGTATAATACCGCACCTAGTCCTTTACTGCAAGCGTCTGTGTGAAGCTCAAAAGGTAGCTTATATTGGGCATATCCAAGTATGGGTGGCGACGTAAGTCGTTTCTTGAGCTCCTGGAATGCCGTGTCCTCCTCTAAGCCCCAATGCCATGATGGATGGTCTGTAGTTTTCGGTTTCTTCTTTCGCCCAGTCTTTGTCCTAGATTTGGCACAACCTGGAAGTAAGTCAGTGAGCGGCTTGGCTATCTTGGCAAAATCCTTAATGAATTTGCGATAGTAACCAGCGAATCCCAAGAATGAACGAACTTCCTCTGGACTGGTGGGTGTAGTCCAATTTATGACCTTCTCTAGCTTAGCAGGGTCTGGTGACACTCCCTCTGCTGATACCATGTGTCCTAAGTATATTACCTTGTCCTGTAGAAACTTACACTTCTTCGGGGAAAGCTTGAGGCCACATTCCCTCAATCTCTGCAAGACCCTCTCTATTCTTCTTAGGTGTTCTTCATAGGTGTCAGAGAAGATGATCAAATCATCCAGGTAGATCAGGCAAATCTGAAGATGCAGGTCACCTAGGCACTCTTCCATTAGCCTTTGGTAAATAGCCGGGGCGTTGCTAAGTCCGAACGGCATCCTATTGTACTCAAAGAAGCCTAACGGGCCAACAGTAAACGCTGTCCGTTCCTTGTCAGCTTCAGCAATTTCCACCTGGTGATAACCTGATTTCATGTCCAAAACGGTAAAGAATTTGGAACCAGTGAGAGCATCAAGTATCTCCTCGATTCTTGGAAGTGCATAAGAATCTTTAATAGTCCGATTGTTTAATTCCCTGAAATCTATATACATCCTCAGTTGTCCATCCTTCTTAAGTACTAAAACGATAGGCGAAGCCCAAGGACTGTGGGATGGTCGAATGATTCCAGTGTTAGACAGCTGATGAAGATGATTTCTAACTTCTTCATACATAGATGGAGGGATATGTCGATGCCTCTGCTTAAATGGTGTAGGATTACTCAAAACGATGTGATGTTTGACAGCCGATGAAAATCCTATGTCCTCATCATTATGGGAGAACACATCTTCAAATCCTGCCAAGATGTTCCGTACTTCTGCCACCTTATCTTCTGACAGGGTATCGGAGCCAATCTCCAACTTCTCCAAGATATCATCAAACTGTTGACGTAGTTCTTCTCTCTCGACATCTTCTCTTTTTTTTTTTTTTTTTTAGATGAAAGATTTTAATGCCCCAGAAACTTAATTAATGAGGGTCTGCCAGGGTTGGGGCCCTGGGGTCAGACTCTGTACAAACATGTTGTCCTCTCACAGGAGGGCTATCTATCATCACACACACTATCACTACATACATTTCACTTACACAGCCTTTCACACTCATTTTATTACAATGGCTATGGAATGAAATCTGGATAGGAATAAATACCTGTTAGTTTTACCTTACTTGTACCTCATTCATTCCCTTACACTCACTCATCATTGCTCATTACACTTACTAATTCATTTTTTCACTCACACTTCACAGTCTTCCACCCATTCCCTGATATACAATGTACTGGCAACGCCATTGGAAATTAATATATTAAATTCTTTAGATTAGAAAATGAATAAAGTGAGCTGACTGCATATGGATTGGATTAAAGCCCCCTCTGACACAGATCATATATAAATGATAACAGCTAATTAAATCTTTTACACTGCATTGCATAGCCCTTTCATATTTATTTACAGTGTGTAAGTAAAAAATAATAAATGAACACATAATCTTAAAAATTTTAACGTGTACGTTATTGTACACAATGCATGAAATTGATGTATGGGGAGAGTTCTCTTACATTACGGATTATTTGTTTTAATTGTTTAGAATTATTGTGAATATCCCCCACTTATTTTGAAATTTTGATTATAAATTATGTTTTTTTGCAATATATTTTTCTACTTTCAAAACCTGAGTGAAATACAGTTTACATGCTTGGAAGGATGGTAGTTTATTTTTAAATTTACATGAATAAATGTGAAATTTCAACATTAAGAGGAAGTGGTTTAATCTTTGACTAAAGTTTGCATTACCAAATATTACATCAGTGGCATTTACTACAAGATCATTCTGGGTATTATCATTTTCAGAGTACCACATAATAAATTCTTCTAATAATTCATTTGTATAATAACAATAGTATAGAATGTGTTCCACTGTTTCTTCCTCTCTATTGCAGAATGAACATAAATTATCTTGTTCTATATCGATTTTAAATAAAAAGGACTTAGTAGGTAAAATTCTGTGATGTATCTTATACTGAAAGGCCTGTAGTTTAGTTTCTCTAGTATATTGAAAAACAGAAGCATAAGTATCAAATATGAAATTTTCCCTTAGATCTAATTTGGCTCTCCATTTATCCTGACTCGTGAATGGATTAATAAACTTTTTATCCAAGAAGATTTTGTAAATAAATTTCAAGCATGGAGAGGTCTTTATTTTATGAATTACATTGGTAGTTTCACACAATTCTATATTTTCCCCCAAAAAACTCCTTCTTCTATATTCATCTTTCCACCTCTGATTAATTTTGTTTACAAGAGAATAAAATTGCAAAAATCCTAAATTTGAAATATCCTGAACATCCTGATATCTTTTTAAATTACCATTCTGAAAAAGATCCTTTATTTTACTAAAGCCAAACCGTTTCCAGCTGATACCCAGGTACATTTTGTTGTGTGGTAGTAGGTTAATTAAATCTTCATTTAGATATTCTTCTAGACTATGAGACTCATTTTGGATCTCTGCTAAGGCAAATATGACATCTTTCCAAAACTTGTTCTTAATATGTTTTCCTATATTTTCAAGAGAGTGTGAGTTCAGCTGAAAAGCAATGTTTGGATCAAGTTTCAAAATATCTGGAACTAAAGTTTTCCATGGTACTGATTCATTTTCCAGTAATCTTTTTAACCATTTCAATTTCAAGTATTTGATAAAAGAAATAATATGAGTCATTTTTAGGCCTCCAACTTCAAGTAAACCAATCAAAGTATCTCTCTTAATTTTTTTCAACTTTATAATTCCATATAAACTTGTACAGTATGCTATTAAGCTGAGTTAAAATTTTTGATGACGGGTTTGGGATCGAGCTGAAGATATGTACATATGTAGGAATGATTATTGATTTTACCACTGTTATTCTGCCAAGTAAAGAAAGATCTCTTTTGGTCCAGAATTTCAATTTACGTTCAGTGTCTTTTAATTTATTAGAATAGTTCAATCTTTCCATATCTTCCAAGTTCAGAGAGAAAACTATTCCTAACAGTTTGAAGTTCCTTGTAGACCATGACAGGTTAAGATCTTCACAGATTTTTTGTTCTGAAAACTTTTTGCTACCTAACCAATAAACATTAGATTTTAAAACATTAATTTTCAGACCTGATATGACAGCAAATAACCTTAGTACTTCAACAGTTGCATACAATGATTGACTTGAGCCATCTAGTAAAAGATATGCATCATCTGCATACTGACCTAGGAGGAAAGTTTTACCACCTATCTGTAGAGGTTTAACATCAGGATTAGTTTTTAGAGATATAGATAAAATTTCAACACCTATAATAAAAATATATGGTGACAATGGGTCGCCTTGGCGACAACCACGGTGAAGACTGAAGAAGTTTGACAGATGACCATTATTAATTACACAACTTTTTGAATCCTTATATAAAACTCTAAACCATTTTCTAATAGATTCCCCGAAATTAAAACTTTCCATGGCCTTATCAATGAAATCCCATTCTATCGAATCAAATGCTTTTTCGAAATCAATTAGATACAATAGTCCAGGCTTATTTTTTTCTTCCAAGAGCTGCATTAAATCTAGTGTCTAGTGTTTTCCCCAATAAACCTACCCTTAATGAACCCAGTTTGAGTATTGCTAATGATATCCGGTAATAATGGCTTAATCCTATTTGCAATTGCAGCAGCTGCTATTTTATAATCAACATTTAGTAACGATATGGGTCTCCAATTTTTTATATACCTTCTATCCCTTCCCTCTTTTGGCAAGCATGTAATAATACCTTGACATTGAAAGTCTGAGAGTTTCCCATTTTCATATGCATAATTTACTGACCTACAAAGCAGAGTTCCTAAATCACGCCAAAAAAATTTGTAAAATTCTGCCCCAAACCCATCTGACCCTGGACTCTTCCCATTATCCATGTGTTTAAGAGCTTTTGCCAATTCATCTAAATTCAGTAATCCCTCACAACTCCTTTTCTGTCCTTCATTCAACTTAACTGTATGATTAAAAAAATCTGAGTTATCAATACCCTGTGGCCCTCTGTCAGATTTGTATAGATCACCGTCCTCCTGTAAAATATCCTCCACATCATCAAGAACATTACCGGACTCTGTAATTAGTTCAGAAATAGTTTTGTTAATGTAATTTCTTTTTTCTAAATTGCAAAAGTAATTGGTATTTTTCTCACCATCTTCATACCATGATGCTTTAGATCTGAACATAACACCCTTTATCTTATCCCTACGAATTTCTTCCAATGTCTGTTTTTTTGTTTTCCAATTCTGTAAGAGTCTATAGAGGGGTATTTATTAATAATTTCTTCTAATTTGATAATATCACTCACTAGAGCTTTCTCCTGTCTTTTTCTATTCTCAACCTTATGTACAGAGAAAGAAATAGTTAGTGTACGTATTTTCATTTTTAATATTTCAAATAATAATTGGCCATTTATCCGAAAAGTGGTGAACTCAAGATTCTGTTTGTCCCCAGTTGTGATGTACTCATCTATAGTTTCATTAATACAGTTTTTAACCTGCCTGACATATTCTGCTTCCCCTAACAGTTTGATGTTGTGCTTCCAATATCCCCTTCCCCTTTGTATATTGTCTAGATTTAGTTCTAAAGAAATACACGAATGATCAGTTCTGTAACCTGGAAGAATAGCCGTGGCTTTAATTTTTTGTAAAAATATCACTTGTAGTTAAAAAATAATCTAATCTGCTTTGCCGGATAGGTGTTTTTTGCCTCCAAGTGAAAGTTTTTTGTTCTGGATAAAAATTCCTCCAAGGATCAACAAGATCAAAACTATTTATAATATTATGAATGCTTAACTGACATTTAGGGTTGTTATTTCTTACAATATTATGAGTGTCCATATCCCTGTCCAGAACTGTATTCCAATCCCCACATATAATCATAGGATACCCTTCCCAAGTTTTCAACATTTCACTAATGTTTTCAAAAAACTGAGGTTTATCTAGGTTGGGCCCATATATACATGTCAGTATTAGCCTATTAGTATTAATAGACATATCCAAAATAATAAACCTACCTACTGGGTCTAATCTACTACCATGTATAGTGTAACTAAATGTATTTCTGAACAAAATAGCCACACCTGCAGATCTAGAGTTCATATTATTGAAAACACACTGATACCCCCACTCCCTTTCCCATAATTTTTTCAACTTCATTAGTACAATGAGTTTCCTGTAAACAAACAATATCTGCTCTTTTTTGTTTCAACCAATGGAACACATCCCGTCTTTTATGTTGATCAGAGTACAAACCCCTTACATTCATAGACAGAACTTTTAAATTAACCATGAGTTAACTTAGCTGTGCTAATGATACTGTGCCAGAGAGAAGCATCCAATCCACCTACATTCCGATCACCCCTTCTACATTCCTCTAGTGTACTTATACCGCTAAAATCGATCTCTGTCAACATTTCTGCCCTGCTCGAACCTTTATGACTAGTGATGCCGGAAACCGGAAGTAGTATTCTGACGTTATGCCGGACCGGAATTCCGGATATCTTTGGTGTCGTCAAAAAACAAAACAAAAAAAAAACAAAAATCATACAGATTATAATTTCTTCTTTATCCTCCATGTTGACTGGAGTAATCTCACAGAGAACAGCTCGAGGTGCGATGACCATGGTGTGAGTGGACATGTTAAATAGCTGAACCCGTAGACTCCTATTACCTTTGTAGTGATAGTTGATCATAGCAGGGTTCAAGTCCAAGTCCGGCTGAGATGTGATGCAGTCCTTTGCTGGCTGTAATAGGGCACAGGTAGGATGATATGGCATCTCCTTATCAACATACGACTTGACAATCACAGAACTGTTGGGTGGTACACTGATGTTCTTCTCTTCCGAACTTCTCACAATCCCAAGTCTGAAATTGTTCCTCGCTAGGTCCTTTTCCATCAAACTTAGACATTTAAACGCTAGGAACCATGGCGTATGTAGATCAGCTTCCTGTAGGAATCGAACACCATGCTGTTGACGACAAACCTCCAAAAGAACTGAGAGGATGTTGGTTCCTATAAGTAAAGGCACTCTGGAATTGTACGGACTATCCGGAACAACCAGTAAAACACAGTCCTGTAATGTCCTTCCTGCCAGTCCTGTAGCAGCTATAGTTGTCTCTATAAATCCTACATATGGTAGAGATTGTCCATCCGCACACCCAATGTTGAGTACACAAGTTAATGGCTGTATAGGAATATGGGACAGCTTCGAGTCATAGTAAGACTTGGCAACCGTCGATACTGTGGAGCCTGTGTCTAACAGTGCACGAGTCTCGTTTCCATCAACATAAATCTGGACTTCATTGGCTGATCCAATCAATCCACCACTTTCCTGACAAATATCTTTGTTGGGACTCTGTACTGTTTGACCTAATGGTGTCCCCTCCCCATTGGTCCCTGTCCATTTAAATGCTGCTGCTGATGTCCACGAGGTCCTGACCTCCTAAAGTTAGGTCTCCTGATATGATCCAGTCGCACTCTACAGCCATACTGTAAGTGACCAAGTTGTCCACAGCGCTAGCACTCAGGTTCATCTGTATATCCTTCTGCAGCATCTCCCTGGAAGTCTTGTTGCGGGAAATTCTGTCTCTGTTGCTGCTTGTGTTGCTGCTGTTGATGCTGATGCTGTTGAGGCTTGGGTTTCGGTGGCTTACTGTTGCTGGACTTCAACACCCGGACTTCTGAGGTAAGTTGTTTTATCATTCCTTCCAACTTCTCATATCGTTGATCATCGGGAGAAGGCATATCACCACAAGCCACCTTGACAGTAGCCATCTTCCTCTTATCTGCATTCACCTCTGACTCTATCCTCCTCAATTCCACTTTGAAGTCTTCGTAGACAGCACACAGGTCATACTTTGCTGCGGAACGATCCTTCAAATTAGGTCTAAGACCTTTCCAGATCCTGCTGTGTAACATCTGGTTACGTCTAACTGTAGGAAGTGGCTCCATCCTAGTAGCCTTCGTCAGCAAGTCCTCGAGACGATATCCCCATGTTGCAACATCCTCAGTCTCTTCTTGTCTGGCATTGTAAAACTTGCCCATCAGAGCCTCCTGATCCTCAACGACACCATAATTACACTCCACCTGTCTTAGTAAATCAGCAATAGAAGCATCTGTGCCGAGTCGCATGGCCACCTTACCAGCATTACCTCTAAGGGATCTTCTAACTAGCTGTCCTAATGCCTCAGGTGTGATAGTCTTGTCCTTCCTCAAACATTCCACTTCATAACGCCAAAGATCGTAGGTTGTCTCCCCCTTCACTGTAGGATCTCCGCTGAATGGTGGTAATCTGGCATTCTGGGTAACGATTAGGCGCTCAACATCCTTCTTCTCATCTTTAACCTCACCTAGCTGCTTCACATATCCAGCCATCCACTGCTTGAAGTCCTCAGCGCTATCACACCTGGGAGTAACACCTAGATCCTGGAATGCTTGGACCAATTTTGTCTCCATCCATGGTGAATAATGCACGAGAAATTGTACAAAAACACACAAGTTGAATAACTAAAAAAAAAAAAAAAAAAAAACCTGGTAAAATACTAGCCGCAATATACCACTCGGCTAGAGAGAACTTCTCTTTAGCTCGATTGATTGAGCGTCAGACTAGTAAGTTAGGGGTCAAGGGTTCGATTCCTAGCGGAGGCATTGAGATGAAAAATGACCTCTGTCACACACCAGTGGTGGATTAAAAATGGTTAACCTCACTGCTTTCATACAAGCATTAAAACTCACCTGGATTAGGAGACTTTACCAAAAAACAGAGAAATGGCAAGCAATACTAATGTCATATATTGATACAGATCTTCTTGCTGTTAGTGGTACTGAATATATAAAGCTTTGTATAAACAAGTGTAAAAATAAATTTTGGCAGGATGTTCTAAATGCCTGGTATAAAGTGCAGTTAAAATATAATATTAAAGACTTTCAGGAAAACTTAATTAAAGTTCCAATTTGGTATAATAGTAAAATTCTTGTTGAGGTAAAACACTATTCCTTAAAAAATGGTATAAAAGTAACATAATAATCATAAATTATTTGATGAAAAACTCAGAAACTGGCACATTTTACCCATTTGATGAATTTATTCAGAAATATAGAATAAACACTAATTTTCTAGAGTATCATGGTCTGGTCTCGGCTATAAAAAAATATGTCTCCTCATACGATACACATAAAGTACTTAATATAACTTACCCATACATACCAATTAACTTACAGATTTTCTTTAGAGATAGAAAAGGTTCAAAATTATTTTATAATCTTTTAAATAAATCAGAATTGATTCCAACAGGCACCAAAAAATGGAACTCACTGTTAGACGATATTGACCACTCATCATGGACTAGGCATCATAGAATCCCATTCCAGGTGACAAACAGTGCAAAACGTCAATGGTTTCAGTACAGAGTAACCCATTACATCTTGGTAACCAATTCTTTACTTTTCAAACTAGGACTAGTTATCTCCCCTCTCTGTGTTTTCTGTAATACTGAAACTGAGACAATTACCCATGTTCTATGGGAGTGCCAGGAAGTTCAAAACTTACTTCAGTGCTTTAAAACATTATTAGAAGCTTTATTAATCCCTTTCTCGGTAAACAAAAAATCGTTTATTTTTGGCTTTCTCTTTCAGAACTCTCTTCCCAGTAATCGTGTTGACAATGAAATTGTCATAATCATAAAACAGTACATTTATAGAATGAGATGCTTTCACAACTCTCTAAATATAAATGTTCTTATAAATATAATTAAAGAAAACTATTCAATCCAGAAATATATTGTAAAAGGTAAAGAGGACAAAGAAAAACAACAATTTGATAACGAATGGAAAAAATGGGAGAAATTACTTAACCTGTAGTCTTTCAAATTCCACAATTCAATTTTAAATTTTTACTACTCATGATCTCTTGATGCCCCTGTCTTAGCCGAATATTTTAGAAGCACATATTAGTAGTTTCAAATAAGTAGTTTTTGCAATTGTACAACAAAAATATCATCATTTCTTGTCTTCCCCCCCCCCCCCCCCCCCCCCCCCTCTCTCTCTCTCTCTCTCTCTCTCTCTCTCTCTCTCTCTCTCTCTCCTAATGTGTGTGTGTGTGCATGCGTGGTTTATGGTGAGTGTATGTGTGGGTGTATGTGTACATAATCAAATATAATATTGGCAGTGTATATATGTTGATGATGATGATGATGATGATGATGATGATGATGATGATGATGATGATGATGATGATTGATGACGATGATGATGTGATGATATTGATGACGATGAAGATGATGCTGCTGATGATGATGATCATGATTTTGTCATCACCAGGTTTCACGATGATGATGGATGGTATTGATCTGTGTGATTGTGTGGGTATATGCCATTGTGTGTTTTTTGTAATGTCATTCATGTTGAAAAATGTGCAAAAAAAATTAAAATTAAAAAAAAAAGTTGGCCTCTAGGGAAAGTTCCCGGGAGCTACCAGATATAAAGAAACCCATAAACATTATTGGAATTATACTAATTAATTCGAAGCAGAAATGAGCCATGAAATAGTCATCTTTGGACCTCCGTAGAAACAATCAATGAGACATTGCAAAACACTGGCAATCGAGGATGGACTGATTGGATCTCAAATCATGCCTGGAGGACGTAAAAATGTGTATAAAGAAAAAGAATACAAATTTGTTGAAATGTGTACTCAAAATTTAATGTTAAATGTAATCTCGTGATACAGCTGGACAAAATGGCCTCTCCGTAACACATTGAGGGCTGGAATCAGTTTCTAGCCGATATAGTGCATTACTGTTGTTGTATATAAATGCTGTGTATTAATCCAAATTCAGATGTGCTGTGTTTACATTCATTATATCATATTGATTGTTTTCATTAAAAAAACTTGTTTTAATAATTTGTCACAATATGTGTAGATAGTAGACAGATTTTTCTAGAAAGCTCGGTTAATAGAATGACCTGTGTGCTTCCGGAAGTTTCAAAATCTAGAAAGCTCGGTTATTAGAATTACTTTTATGTTTCCGGATGTTTCTAAAGACAAATGTAAACAAGCTAGGTACCTGCCAGTCTAGAATTATCTAGAAAGTTCCTTTCTAGAAACCTAGAAACCTTTAGTGTATATAAACCTGATGGAACTGAGCCTGAGCTGCCTTTTCAAGTATTAACGCCTTGGGTGAGCTAAATTTGAGACTTCAGTCTGTGAAGTGTGGAGTTTTACAGTGATTTAGTGATAGTGCCATGTGGACTTGCACTTATATATACCCAGTGAGGAAACAATTCTTGGAGTATTCTTCAGATAGCCTGTTTTCTGAACAATCTATGAATTCCTCTTGATTTGGAGGATTTCCACAAAAAGATAAGTTCTGACTTTTGATTAATTAGTAACTAGCTCTGTACACCATCGCAATATTTGTAATTCGACTGTATCTAGCTGTTTGGTTTTCTTTGCTGTACGTTAATTTCATTACTGTGCATACGTAAGTAAAATTTCTGTTTTAAACAACATTTATGTTCAAATTATAGTTTTAAATAGATTACGTGAGGTCAGTAGGCTTCCTGCAAGACGCCGTGTCGCCTGTTCCTCTAACCCAGACCGATACATCCTCATAAATATTTTTCAGGATTATGTAGTCTTCTACATATCTCACAGAATGGTTTCGATCCCCAGTTATCGTTGTACTTTGTCTGGTATCGATTTCGATTTTCGAATAAACGAGTGAAAGCTGTTTTATCAGTTTTCATCTTAACTAAGTATTTAGATAAATCTGTAGCATCTTTAAATCTAGAGCTGTCGATAAAAGTATCCGAAGGGAGGTACATAGAATAGTTTGCTCCCCCGCGAACAACAGGAACCAACGAATGCGTTTTGAAGACTTTAAAAGCTTTCTCTGTCATATAATCGCGACAAAGAGAGTTTTCAAAGGACAGGTAGTAGCGTGTATCCTTCTCTACATTATGTAGGCAGTTTTCACCCCAATTAGCCGCTCGCCCCTTTTCTTTACACCTCAGATTTCCACATCGGCCATAAATGCTTACATCCATGTGTTTCTGCAGTACTTTCACATATGTCTCCCGCCTTCCGTGTGTATTACAATTACCGACGAACCAGGCTGCGGTCATATTTTTTCGAATGGACAGTTCACCTATATCAGTTGCATTTCTGTTTCTAGAGTTTAAATGTTTGCTCTCGAATGAGCCATACCGAGACAATATGTCGGAGTCTCGACGGTAATTAATTGTCCAATTGAACACCCGCTGCCATCTCTTCAAATTATGACTTATAGGTGGCGGTTCGACGCCGTAATAAACCCATACTTGACCGCGAGATTTAGCAGGAACATTTCCTCCCAAGTATGGAGTGTGGAATATCACGGCATTCTGAGAAGCCATCTTTGATTTATCTGTTGTCAACTCACATTTGTAGTCACAGTCATTGAACATTTCCAAACCTCCCGACAGTGGAACATTCCAATATAGGACGTATTTAACAGTTTCTGTTGTAAGATTGGTGTCATTCTTTTCCGAACTGTACCCGATATATCTAAAGCCTACTTCAGCTGGTATCAGTGAAATCCAGGATCGTTTCTGTGCGTCAATGTAGAAGAAGCCAATAAACCCGATCAGGACAAACAATGACAGCCCATAATACAGAACATACTTTCTGGTCTGTGAAAGAAAAGAAGATGATGATTAGTCACAACATATCACACATTACCAATGATTATTTATCTTCGATATGTCATGTGGACACTGGGGTCTCTAAAAGTGTAATTCAGGGGGTGTCTAAACACAATCGACATTTTGCATTTTCTGGTCCATATTGCCAATGAAAGCTATTTTCACATTAAAATAACTTCGTTTAGCCAATAAAATTCAGAATTTATGTATAGGTAGTAAGATGATCTTATCCGAGTTTATCTATACTAATCCAGTTAGGAGAACTCGGATAGAACATGGTAAAAATAACTAATATTACTAACGTAAGCTTTCGCTAAGACATTCGACATAAATACATACAATATATGTTTGTAAGAAGGACAGCTCCTCCATGTGTCTCTAGAAGTAATTATAATAATTTCTGTGTTGCATATATGTACGTGTATGGTTATGTGTTGCATATATGTACGTGTATGGTTATATGTTGCATATATGTACGTGTATGGTTATGTGTTGCATATATGCGTGTATGGTTATGTGCATATTGCATGGTTACATATATGTACGTGTATGGTTATATGTTGCATATATGTACGTGTATGGTTATGTGTTGTATATATGTACGTGTATGGTTATGTGTTGCATATATGTACGTGTATGGTTATGTGTTGCATATATGTGCGTGTATGGTTATGTGTTGCATATGTGTACGTGTATGGTTATGTGCTCTTACACCATTCATAGATGGATGTTTTAAAGCTACATAGAATGGCATGCTGACGCTGGAATAATCGCAAATGCCAGTCAGCGCTGTTCATCCATTTGGTAAATTTTAAAATCTTGATACCAAACTATGTTTGATGATGGGCATTTCGATTCAAAACATGTACAGTAGAACGCCACATATCCTATACATAAATTCCGAATTTTATTGGTCAAATATCAAATAAGACATATAACTTTATGTATAGTACATACAAGCAATTTCTTTATTTGGTTAGAGTTACGCAAGAAATATTGCTGTAAACAAAAACTGAAGTCATTTTAATAACAGTTAAGGTAAAGGTTATAGTGAGATCCAAGGTCAAATGTCAAGGTTAGTTTTTTTCTATCTCTTTAAACTAGTAATTTGTTTTGTTAACATGAACTTATCAAATGTAAATGGAGACAGGTGATGTATCACGTGCACAAGACTACCAAAGGTCAAGGCTGTGGAGCAAATATCAAACTTTAGTTGTTATTTCCTGTACATATTTTGGTAATGAAAACGAGCGTTCTAGAATAAATAAGGCTGATGGAAAGCAAATATCATGTTGTAGGAAATCTGTTAAACTGCAAGCTTGCTGCCTTAACATTTCCTGTAAAACATATTATGCAATCACATTGGGTTTCTTGTTATTAGTAAACAATTCAATATTACCGACTTACCTGTAACACTGCGTTGTCAGTCATTTTTTACGGTGTGGAATGTATCTACTCCTGGTTTGGCATTCGAGCACAATGTTGATTATCTTCTGTCCGTCTGCGGCCGAGTGTAAGGTTCACCTTTCACCGGTCTGGTGTCCGATTGTAATGTTCATCTATTTTTCCGCCTTTAAACCAAGTATCCTGACTAACATCTGTCCGTATGACTTTGGAGCGGGATATTATTTTTGTCTGTCCGGCGTCCGAATGGATTTGTTACCTATAGATCATCACAGCTGACATCCATCTTGAGGTATCTATCCAAAGAACAAAATTAAAATAACATTGTAGGAAAATAATTTGGTTTGAAGATACGGGACGTGAGAAAGCGGCACAGCCGCCTTTCTATAGGAGAACTGTATTCTGCAAAGGAAACCTGAACATGACATACATCAACATGCATGTAAAGAATCTCGAAGAATCACGCGGCTAAAACAAGTAGAATGTTTACCAGATATGCATGTTTTGTCTCGACGACTACGGCATTGAATTGCGCATACGGTGCTCATATCCTAGACGAATCATGTCAATGTTTATTAATTAACGTGCTGAACGTCCGTTATTACGGGCCCCGTCAACATTCATTATCTAACGGGCTTAACGTCCTTTATTACGGACCCCGTCAACATTATTATCTTACGTGCTTAACATCCATTATTACGGTCCCCGTCAACATTTATTGCCCGCCCCTCAGGTCCCTTGGGAGTGGGGACTAGATAATTCATCATTTTTCTTCATCTTTGGCTTGGGAAGATTTCTGCTACCAGGAGAAGAAGTCGAAAATATTAAATTGTTAACGGACGCACGACGCACGGCGCGGGAGGAAGGTGATCGCAATAGGCCATCATGAGACTGTCTCAGGTGACATAAAAACCTTTAGGGCGTGGTCTGTTGGTATTTCATTGAACAGTTCGTTCGTTCACTCAGGTTACCTGTAAATGGAGACCCCGTTTTGTCCCCATACTTTTTTACTGTTAATATTTAGGTGAAGACTTCGAGATTACTATTTTCTTTAAAATTGTCAAAAAGCAATTTATGGACGGAAATTTATCTGCAACATAGAATTGTAGGTGAAAAATCAATTGTTATAAAACAGGTAAACACAGAAAGATATACTTTCCATCATATGCAGCATGAGTCTTGCGTTCGACCCCGGTATCGGTTAAATTAGAATAATAGGCGGATTATTCTTTAAGTAGTCATGTTAAACGAGATTATTTATTTGAATGTTTCGATGTGTGATATGTAAGTCTTAATAAACACGAAGTGAATTTCAAAATGGAATATCTTATTTCCCGTTATTTGTGGTAATACCAGAATTGGAAAAACAGAAGGGTAGCTTCCTAAACTTTATGCCATGCAGATACAAGATTGTGAAAAATATCGAAGGAAAAATATCATTCTATTTATTGAAAATAAATGACTTTTAATTAGAACATTATAACTTTCCACATAAAAATCTAAAATAAGATTTGTTTATCAAAAAAGATTTTCACTATGAAAGTAATGTAATTTAATAAAAATTCAATTTGCATTTTTTTAATGTCTTGAATAATGTATTATACAGGATGGTACCTGTAACATAATCAATGGTTTAATTCAGGAACTGCAAGTACATGTTACTGATCTTGAGAGAGAAATAACAGATCTGAAGACGAAGAAACACCCATTTACACTTGATCAAATCATTAATAACGAAAGCAAGGTATACAAAACATATCTTATTTCAATCTGATCCCACATGGTTTAATGAAATAAGACACTGATTTATTTTAATGAATACTGAAGGCAAAGAGACACCGATTTACAATTGATCAAATAAAATATTATAATCTTTTCTGACAAGATTTAATGAAATAAGATACTGGTTTATTCTAATAAAACCTGATACATTTAAAGGGAGCTGCACCTTTGTGTAAAATGAAAGATCTATTAAGTAACAACCTGAAACTTTTTTACAAGATTTTACATAGAAATGCATTATCTGTAGATGCTGATGTACACATCACTGAAGGCAGAGAAAATTTCTCATCATTGATGCAACATTGAAAAGATTTCCTCTAAACTATGTGGATGGATGGACCCCGATTTCCATCTCAAGATCAGACCAGCTCCTTATGTGCCTGATGAAACTGAAGATGAATACCCCTCTCCTTGACCTTGCTGAGCGCTTTTGCACGAGTAAATCAACAATACACAATATCCTGACCACACATATCTTTACTTTACATGAGGTTTTTTTTTTCAGGGTATGATGGAAAATAATATCCCTTCAGTACTTAAATGTAAAGCATCTATGCCTGCTAGTTTGGGGGATTTCAGTAGCTGTCGTCTAGTTATTGATGCCACGGAAGTGACACAAGATGTCCATGGCCTTGATATGAAAGCCCAGTCCCAGACTTACAGCTCACACAAAAACCGACACACTGTAAAGTCTGTTACAGGTGTTGCTCCAAATGGAGCTGTAGTATATGTAAGTAAATTGTACCCTGGCAGCACATCTGGTGTTGCCATTGTAGAGCACAGCAACATGCTTGCTCAGTTATCTCCAGGAGATATGATACTTGCAGATAAGGGCTTTACTATTTACCCTTTACTACCCCAAAGTGTCCTCCTGAACATTCCACCTTTATAAAGGACAAAGGACAGTATACACCTGCGGAGGTCCAAGTGTGCCGGAAGATTGCTAGGTCGCGAATTCATGTAGAGAGAGTCAATGAGAGAATCAAAAACTTTGAAATTCTTTCCCACATACCTCAGCAGTTTAGACACATCAGTACAAAAATTTTCAAGTGTGTTCAATGTTAGTTAACTTTCAGGAGCCAATGATTGCTGAAATGGCTGAACATTTCTCTCCCCAGGAATAATTTAAAACTATTCAAGTAAACTTAATGATGTGTACTGTGGTGATGAAATGTTTTAAATACTTCACTTTTTATATTGAATTTGTATGCCATTTTGTAACAGGCATATACATTCAGTTGTCCTGGCATAGTTTGCCTGTAGATTGACTCAAGTTTTCACTTTAGAAATAATAGTTGTAATTAAATATGAATAAATTATGTAACACCTGTATCAATCTCACAGGACAAGATGAGGAATTTATTTACCTATCAGTTGTAGTTAGTATATTTTCAGCCTCTCTTTCGTTTTAAAACCTTAAAATAAATTTCTGTCAACTAATCTTCATCATATCAGATGTAGTTTTTCTATCATCGGTACGGTTATAATCAGGAATCCATTAGACACAGTCATTTGCTATATTATCTATATATTATAAAATATTCTGGATATTTTCTTCAGTATGGGGGTTTCCCTCCTTAATTGCAATTATGAAAAACTATGGACCTATTTTCACTTTTTATGATGATTAGGGTACATTTTCTATTATTGATTTTTTTCTAGCTAAGGTTTTTTCCTGTTAATAAATGGCATTATTATCAGAATGACTGACTTTTCTATATCGTTATTTTCAAATCAACCTATGTATTATTATGTTATGATTTAAGTTTAAATACGGAAACTTAAACTTTGGATCATCTTGAGACCTTGACTCTCTATAGTAATGAGAAATCAAAAGAAATATTTTTCCATATCAATTTTTTACTAAGATCAACTTTAGGGACTGTGACATAAGTAAAAAGTTTAGCTGTTTAGTAGCAGTGAGCACACAATATAACATGTAGAGGGAATGTAAGCTGAAACACATAAACAGAAAAAAACTAAATCATGTGACAACAATGAGGGGATAAAAACAGCAGATTTATCCCTTCACTTACGTTCACATGCTAACTTCTGTCCCTCATACTGGCCTGCATTTGTCCCCTTGTAGGTGCTGTGTCTCAGGATCGTA